>NW_013670308.1:73085-76409 GCF_000517525.1 Limulus polyphemus
TCTGAGTGACAATGTGTTCAGTACGAGTACTGTTGTATAGTTTACCTTGTGAGTGACAGTGTGTACAGTACAAGTACTGTTGTATAGTTATCTTCTGAGTGACAGTGTGCACAGTACAAGTACTGTTGTATAGTTTCACCTTGTGAGTGACAGTGTGTACAGTAAAAGTACTGTTGTATAGTTTACCTTGTGAGTGACAGTGTGTACAGTACAAGTACTGTTGTATAGTTATCTTCTGAGCAACAGTGTGTACAGTACAAGTACTGTTGTATAGTTATCTTCTGAGCAACAGTGTGTACAGTACAAGTACTGTTGTATAATGCATTAACTCTATCTACACAAGCTCGGTGAATTTGACCAACCACTCGTTTAGTCTTTATAGATGTGATACTACCAACTTTTGATACGGTGTGTATATCTTCACAAAATTTGGCAGTCTTTCAATAAACATTATAAGCCTTCCACATACAAAATATCATATTTTTTAGTAAAGTATTTATAATAAACTAAAAAAGGATTTGTCATTAAATATATAGAGTATTTGTTTTGAATAGCTCGTATGCAGTAATTTTCATGTTAAGATTAAAAACACTTTTGTTAATATCAAAAATCTCAAATTTCATTTATTTAATCTCTAAAACCTCCTAAATACATTTCAAGGGTTTGTTTTCAATAAAACTATATATTTTGTCTGTTATTTTTACCACCCTAATTCTATACAAGGTTAGTGAATTTGACTGACCTTATAACCACCAAAAAAAAAATCTAATAAATCTAAATTTCCTTCCTTTTCTTTCTAAGTGATTCCAGGGCCAGTAGAGAGCTAAGAGAATCTGTGTAAATAGTACAATTGCTCTACTGCATAACTGCTAATTGATCCAGGGCAGGAGAAATAGCATACAACTCGGTAGTGAACACTGAAACTGTAGAGGGGATCCTGCGAGCAACTATCGAGCGACAGCAGAGCCCACAGAGTCACCCGATTTTGAACCATCTGTGTAAATAGGAAGAGAAGAATGGCTAGAAAGATGCTCAGCAAAAAGGTGGTGGTACTTCCAATAGGGAGTATCCGCCTTCCTCAGATGACTTAAGTAAAACTCTGCTCATTAGTAAACGACCATGCCTTGAAGACTACGTCTACTCCAATCTCTGCCTGGGTCCACCTCCTGTGGCACTGGCCTCCGGTGTCTGCTTAGGTCCTTCTTCTTTAGCCCCAAGATGCTGCCCACTCAACCAAGAGCAGGATCCATTGAGGTTGATAGACCTCCTTCTAGTAAATAAAAATGGCGGGGTTGTAAACCAAAGGGTTCTCCACCCATTTCTCCTGCACTTAAATAAAAATGGTCACTTTGATACAGTGGAACTGTCGAGGTTTTCATTCTAATCTCGATGACATTAAGGCCTTGATTGATTCCTATCATCCCGTGTGTCTCTCCTTACAGGAAACGTTTCTGAAACCTCCCAATACAATCACCTTTTGGCAGTTTTCTTTGTACCAGAATGACAGGTTGTGTGATGGTCGAGTGCATGGAGGGGTGGCATTGCTGGTCGACCAGCATGTGCCCTCCTTATCTGTGTCACACGATACACCCTTGGAGGCTCTAGGCATCCATATTTCCTTGGGTTGTGCTATCACTGTTTGTTCTCTCTACCTGTCTCCTCATGAGATTTATGATCAATTGGACCTTGATGTTCTCGTTGAACAGTTGTCATTTCCCTTTTTAATCCTGGGAGACTTTAATAGGCACAACCATCTCTGGGGTTGTGCTGCTATTGATGGGAGGAGTCGTTCCATCGAGCATCTGCTCTCTCTTCAATACTGGATCTTGTACTTATTTTCATGCACCTAGTCATTCTTTCACTGCTATAGATCTCTTGATCTGCTCCCCCTTCACTTTTCTTGGACGGTTTTGAGTTGGCCGTGGTTGATGCCACCTGACCCGAATGCCACGATGGAAGTTGTACCAGGATGATTGGCTCTCTTTCACTGCTCTCTCTGAACTTGATCATGCCATTGTCTATCTGCCATCAGTAGATGACTGTGTGGCAGAAGTGACTGACTGTTTCATCCAGGCAACTTCTCACTTTATTCCTAAGATCTCGACACGTTTTCCATGGTATCCTTATCCATGGTGGAGTCCTGCCTGCCAGGAGGCAAGGAAGGCTCAAAAACGAGCCTGGGATATCTTCTGACAGTATCCCTCTTTTTCTAGCCACATAGTTTATCAGCAGGCCCGTGCTCATGCTCGGCAGGTTTGACGTCAAAGCCAAAAGGAGTCTTTGATTAAATTTACTTCTAGCATCTCTTCTACCACCAGTTCCAAAACCGTGTGGAACAATATTTGAAAAATCACTGGGAGGTATGCTTCCCATCCTCTTTCTGTTTTGCTCTCCAATGGCCAGGAAGTTGCTGATGTACAGAGCATTGCTGATGCTCTCAGACACAGCTTTTCTTGTGCTTCTAGCACTTCTGTTTCTTCCCCTGCCTTCTTGGCCATCAAATCTCGGGCAGAGCAATCACCTCTTTCCTTTCCCACTGATTGTCTCTACGACTATAATTGCCTTTTTATACCAGTGGAACTCAAAATTGTTCTTCATCGGTCTGGGCTTATCTTTGACCCTAAACTCATCCTCATTCCACACATCAAGCAGCTACGTGTCAAGTGTACAAGGGCTCTGAACATTATCCGTGTCCTCTCTTCCACCTCTTGCAAAGCAGATCGATGTTCTATGCTCAGGATCTATCATGCCCTGATTCAATCCAAACTGGACTATGGGTCTTTGGTCTATAGTTCTGCCAGGACCTCGGCCTTGAAGATGCTGCACGGCGTTCATCATCTGGGGCTTCAGCTCTGCATTGGAGCTTTGTACACTAAGTCTCATAAACCTTCTCTTCACCTCCATCATGTGCAATTTTCTCTACAATATGCTACCAAACTTCGATCCTTACCACAGCATCCCATCTGGGATTGTGTCTTTCTTCCTCGGTGGGCTGTGCTCTTTCAGAACAGACAGTCTGCAATTCCTCCCTTTGTCCTTCGTATCTGGGCACAACTGGCTGAATTGGGTCTGGCATTGGATGACATTGCTGTCTTCAATGATCAGCCTATTCCACCATGGCTTATTACCATCCCTGCCTGTAACATTTCCGAATTTTTTTTTTCATTATTTGGGGGATCCATAATAAAAAGAAGGAGATTCAGAGCCCACTGACCCTACCCACCATGGAGTCCTAAGAGGGGATGCACCCATTGAGAATGTTCAACACTGGTACTCAGTTGACCCTAGCCTGATGGGACCAGCCGATTGACCATGGGGGGGCCA
>NW_013670308.1:76600-77928 GCF_000517525.1 Limulus polyphemus
AAGTCCATCTGCTCTGGGGCTGTCACAGCCATGCCTGTTCCATACATGGACTATGGTGCTGTATTCAAGGTGTGGCTTTGCGCCAGTTGGCAGTCGACTTGGGGTGAGCAATGTCAGAACAAGCTTTTCCGGATCAAACTTTCTGTTGCTCTTTGGTCATCTTGCTTCCATAAGGATTGGAAGGAGGAAGTTGTTCTTGGCAAGGCTATGCATTGGTCACAGTTTTTTAACTCATCATTGTGACACTCAAGTCACAATAGCCCACATTTTACTGTCATGCTGTCTTTACGACCGTGAGCGGCGGCACCATTTTAGATACGTGTTTTGTCAGGGTTTATCCCTGACGTTGAACAGTGTCATTGGCAATGGTGACACTGTCCAACTTTATTGTATTTTCAATTTTTTAAGAACAATTGGTATTTTTAATTTTATTTAGTTCTTTTATCTGTTCTTTGGACATATTTTGGTTTTAACTGATTTTATTTTTACATTTTATTACAGTTTACTTTTACTGTTTTTCCAGTTGTTTGGCACAGATAGCCTAGTTGCTTTGCACTATAAAACACCAAACAACCAACCTTTTACAGGTAATTATATATTACCTATAACTAAGAGAAAGTCAAGGTTTTCATCTATCAAATGACGTATTATATAATGTTGTGTTCTGGACACAGAATAGTCAATGTCACTTTTAATTCAACTTTGTTTCCCACAGGAACCACAATGGCTAACTTGGATGCATTTGTAATGGCTCTTATTGTATAGTTAGAAAGCCAGAAAAATTGTGATTGTCTGAGGAAATTGTCTGTTTTTTGCTTGTTATTAGACTGTTCTTTGATGCATTATTTAATTATTTAATACACTACTACCATTAGTTTCAAAAAGTAGAGTTAACCGTCATCAATAGTCGAGAACAAAACAAAAAGAATACTTATTTATCCTTATTTTATTTATTATTATAAAACTAACTAAAATATAAAAATAGAGATCTCTTTAGGCTAGTTAAGGTTAGATTAGGTAAAATAAACAATAATAATAATATAATTAAAATATTTCACGACGCAAGCATGCGAGCATCTTGGAGTAGCTCGTGGGTAATGTAATTTGATAACATAATATGAGCTGCACGTTCCCCAAGTGATTTACAACTTATAATGGCACAAATAGTAGTTAGACACAGGTTCAAAGAGCAATAAAACAATAAAATTTATTCATAAATAGATGTATACTGTTATGAGGTTAAAGTTATTTAGGATAAATGAATGCAGCTTTGTGCTATATTTGAAGTTATTCTAGAAAGAAAAGGAGGGAAATTTAGATTTATTAGA
>NW_013670308.1:78760-82646 GCF_000517525.1 Limulus polyphemus
TCTGATATCATGACCTGATGTATCAAATCAATTTTTTTACTTATGTGTCTGATATCATGACAAGATGTATCAAATCAATTTTTTTACTTATGTGTCTGATATCATGACAAGATGTATCAAATTAATTTTTTTACTTATGTGTCTGATATCATGACAAGATGTATCAAATTAATTTTTTACTTATTCACTTGTAATAAGTTTATCTCGGTTACTAAAGTGCAAGTTTGATTCGATAATCAAAATAGCTCAACCTTCATTAACTAATGAAAATCAATAAACTTATCCACATAGAAAAGTTACTAGATGTATAGTTTTATTTTTAGTTGGCTGTTATAAAGGTAATTCAGTTTTAAATTTTTTTGAATTGCTGGTTTTTATCCCATCAACCTCTATTCAGTTAAGTTGATAAAGATTATTAAGTCATATTTTCAAGAAATGACACATCCATTATAACAGACAATTGTTTTCTAGAATCCTATCAACGTTTGGAGTTGGAGAGGAAGAAGACGAAGTTCATAAAACACACCTATAAGGGTCCAGTTATACGCTATCATTCTGTCTCCATGCCTCTAATTGAGGAACTTCCTACTGTTGTGACCACTGAAGCTAGGTAATGATTATATTGTTTTTTTTATACACACAATATTTGTCTTTAAAATCTTTGTTCAGTCATTTCCAATGTTAAAGTGATTGAGCAGTCCCTAAAGGATGATTTTTTACCTCAGGAATAAATTTCCAAGGCTCTTTTTAATGAAGATAATTTTATTTCGATGTAATAGTTAGATCACTGATGCCATTGCTTCAAAGCTAAGATGGTTTAGTTAACCCTATGCATATGAGCAGAGTCTGATTAACTGAGCTTACAACCATGAAACTATGCATACAAGTCTGTTGTACACAAAAAAACAACAACAGGTTTTTGAATAGTGTTTTTACTAGACTTTTTTTCTGAATTTCTCAAGCCTATACTGGGTCAGTGTACGTGAAAAGTTATTTTCATGCTAAGAATAAAAGTTCCTCTTTTCATATCACAGTTTTCATATTTCATTTGCATAACCTAATCTCTAGAACCTCCTAAATGAATATCAAAAGTTTTTGTTTTTTTGGGGCAATGTTTTATACTTTATCTTTTATTTTCTTTCTCCCAACAATAACAGTACGGAAATCATTAGTTACAAAACACTGAAAATATGAAATAATATCAAAATACTTCTTTTTTTATATAAAGACAGCCTATTGTAATAGACAATTATAGTTAATTAATATAAATAGCCTCAGACTTCTAACAGTTTTACATATAGTTTTATTGTGCTTTGAATCATGTGAGCTTGGATCATGTTAGGGTAAACAATCTGCCAATTGTAACAGACAATTATAGTTAATTAATATAAATAGCCTCAGACTTCTAACAGTTTTACATATAGTTTTATTGTGCTTTGAATCATGTGAGCTTGGATCATGTTAGGGTAAACAATCTGCCAATTGTAACAGACAATTATAGTTAATTAATATAAACAGCCTCAGCCTTCTAACAGTTTTACATCTGTTTTCATATAATTTTATTGCACTTTGAATCATATAACAAAGCAATAAATCACTCTGCAAGCACTTAGATCAAGTTAGGGTAAACAATCTACCAAGTTATATTGACAGCGAGAGTGCAGTCCTTGAGTAAAACTTTTTTTTTTTCTGTTTAAGTTTTCTTATCTAACTTAATAACTTTCTAATTTTTAAGTTTTAGTTTCTTTTCCTAAAGACATGTATAACAATATATAAAAAAATAGTTTTTATTTGTGAGGCCTTTTATACTTGCATGCATGCTTTTGTAAGCCCTACCTTTTTTTGCTGTGTTAGTTTAGCACTATATAAGGCACTAAAGTAGAATGTCCCAAACCTACTGAGATTTATCTAACTTTTTAACTAGTATATAACTAGGTTAAAAAAATTCCATTACTGCTTGAACCAAATACAATAATCTCTTCCTGCGAATTATCATCTTTGATCACTAAACCAAAACAGACAATCGTCTGTCATGTATTTCAGAATATGCTCTTTCTGTTGGTTATAAACATGTCCAATAGCACTATCAGAGAGCATTATAAACATTTCTTAAAAGACAGAGGATATGGGAGAGGTATGTCACTGTGGGTTGAACAAAGATCTAAGTAAATTAAGAAAAGGTTGACATTTTATGTTTTAGCTTGTCAGTAGCCATGATATGCATTTCTAATTGATCGAAAATCTGAAGCTATTTTGAGGGAAGAGAAAAAATCTATAAATGAGAAGTCAGAGTGTCATGTGATTCAGAAATGCTGATTATGAATTTATTTCAATATTTCTTTTGAAATTAAGGAATTAAAACTTATGAAAATGTGAATTATAAACTATTTTTGGATGTCAAGGTCATAAACTTATATTGATAATAAATAGATTTAACTAAATTTTGAATATAACTCTTTTAAAAAAGTTGTGACATGCAAATATTACTTTTCCCTGTCCATAGGTTTAACATGATGTACATTGTGATATAGTTTAATGTTGTATTCTTATCATATATTTTTATATTAAGTTTTACACAGTTTATAGTAGTTTGATATTATAATAGCAGTAAAGTCTGGTATTTATTTTATTTTCTATGTATTCAAAACCTTGTATCCTACCTTAGTCACTATTTTCAGTTGAGAATTTTGTTTTGATGTTTGTATTCCTAGTGAACAAGAGAATTCCAACAGAGGAAACTTATCTTCATCTAGATGTTCCAGAAACTTCATCTCCTTCACGGATGAAGGTATTTTACGGGAATATTTTCCATGCAAAAAACCAAAACCAGTTACACGTAATGTGTGTCCAATTACCCGTTTACCTGCTCGCTATTTTGATCCTGTCACCCACATCCCATATGCCAATTTACAAGCTTTCAAGTTTCTTAGGGAGGCATATTACCAACAGCTAGAGCAAAAAGGTGACTTACGACAACCAGAAGTAGCAGCCTGGGTAGAGTGGCGTAAGAAAAATAAACCACCTCCGAAACAACCATCTCAGACATCACAACCGACAGCTAAGTCTGCAGTTGGAATAGAATGAAACATTATTTTGATGTGATAAGATAGTGTGGTACGTACTTCTGACATTGTAGAGTTTTTAAGAAGCCACTATGGCTGAAGATACTACTATTATGATTGGAGTAAAGCAGAAGAGAAAATGTACGCTATCACAGACAAAAATTAGTAAAACTACTGACATAAATATTTTTTGGATATCTGTACTGTGGTAACATGCAGAGTGACTTCTTTCTATTGGAGACAAAACTCTTGATTGTACAAGAAAGTTTCAAGAACTGAGGTAAACTATTTTCTTAAACGTACTTCTACGCACTCTTTTGTCATTTTCATTAATAAAGTGCATATATTCGATGTCATTGTTTGGATATAAAGAATACCAAAACTTAATACAAAGTTATGAGGTGAATTATCGTTTCTTATTATGTGTTAAAACCCATTATTGAAAAAATTTTGATGTTAAATATGCATTAAAAAAAAATTATTGAAATTCGTTCACATCATCAGGACCAATTAGTTTCTACTTATGTAGGCCAGAATGGATAAAAATATCGTGTAAATTAACAATTATAATATATGATTCAATATGAAATATCAATTATTGATTTTCAAGGCAATATGTTTCTACAACATAGAGGTAAATTGTAATATACACCTGGAAAAAAGTTAAGCACCCCCAAATAATTTTCAGGATTGCTTATTGAAAATAAGGTTTAATTTTCATGATGTTGAGCAATGTTCGTAATTTCAAACATAATTAAAAGGATGTGAGCGTTCAGGTGTGACATTTAAATCAGGCGCGTTTTTTTCCCCCACGTGCAACTTGC
>NW_013670308.1:83257-84528 GCF_000517525.1 Limulus polyphemus
AAATTGTAATATATTGCTCAGCCATTCAGTAAAATACAAATTCTACATACAAGTATACCGTATGTTAAAAGTAACAAGAAATATATCTGTGCTGGTTTATTAGACCGTCTCTTTCAGGTTGTGAAACATTGTTTGTATGAGCCATTTGATACAACAAATAGGTGTACACACACCATAACAATTGTTATGATATACATATCAAATAGCAAGTGAAGTAAATATTTTTATGCCATGCAGTTTAAAGCATTACGTTTATTTTTATCAGTTTAGGCATTTGTTTGCATATTACCAATATCCAGGGCCTTCTTTTCACGTAGTTGCTCTCCTTAGAACCATTAAGATTTGGTCTCATGACGACCCCCACTCCCAGGCTGAAGACCCTTTCTATTACTACTTGTGTTGGAGAGATGCGGGGTATCTTGTAGAATGAACAATGTTTAGAAAAGACAGCATTTTCTTTCAATCTCATCCAAGAAGTTTGTTATCCTAATAGTGATTGGGGTATTTTCAAAGCCAATAAAGCAAGAGAACGGGTTGTTGGTGATAGGAAGTTCACTGAAAAACTCAAGAATTCCACTTTAATGAAACATGTTATTACGCATCTAATCCTAAAAAAAAGCAAGTTTCTCACATTCAGAATAGAAACAAGATGGATTAACTTTAGAAAGTAGTCTTAATAAACTTCTCTATTTAAGAGTTTTGAATAATGATTTCCCATTTTGAAGCTTTTATATTAGGATTCCAGAAGTTTAGTAAAACCGAAGGTAGACGGAATTTCCAGTACGATTCAAGGCTTGAATATTGCGTGTTTTCATGAAAGCAATATCATTTCGGATTGCGAACATCTTGGGCATCTTTCTACTCCAATAATATGAATATATATTTTTTCAACCAATTTTTTAAAAATTCGAAGTCTTATAGCCTTGTAGTTTTGACGAAAAAAACGATTTTTTTTAAAAAACACCATAAAGTGAGTATTTGAGAAGATAATTCATTGTGCAATCTCCGATTTCTTTTATTTCATTGAAAATCTCTAGAATGAAACAATTCCACCTTAATGGAAAATGTTATATCGCACCGAATGTTAAAAAAAAGCAAATTTCTCCCAATCAGAATAGAAAGAAAATACCCACATCCATAAGAACTGAGAGTGTGAAAGAAAATAATTTACCATGTCGCTCCTGTAAACAAATGTGAATCAGCGATTGACCAGCATTTACAGTGAATCCGACTTGTGCTGACAATTACACGGATAGCAGGTTTGAATTATT
>NW_013670309.1:0-5196 GCF_000517525.1 Limulus polyphemus
ATACAATGGTTACTTCTAGGGCAAAACACACTTGTTGCAAACAGCGTGATTAGTAAAAAAAAAAAAAAATTAAAGCTGCCAAAATTATTTCTAAGTAAGCTATTGTTAAAATGCTACTCACAGTTTTACAATTTGATGAATATAGCACTGGCTGATTTATTGGAATTATTAGCACCTAACATCAGCAAACATCATACGCCCTCTTCAAACATGATTTTAGTCCGAGGGGGGGTAAACGACATCATGAGAAAGTGTTAAATAGTAAGAACATCACAGTTATTTTCAAGCACAAACAGTAAATTTCATTTCGATACATAATGTTTCTGTGTTAAATATAAATATATTGAGTGTGACTAAGAACAACTATTTTATATGATTCCTCTTCAATTTCTCCATGATGTTAGAATCCACACTCAGAAGTCCATTCCCCAGTGATGATGATTGCAATAAATGATCATTCCCCCATATTGGTTGTCTGAATCTCTATGTACCACTGTAATATATATTCTGTCAGTAGTATATAAATTTCGCCATTAACCTCCGAAACGGTCACTCAATGCAGCGACCTATGTTTTTTCTTTATATATCTTAAGTATCCATGCCATTTTCAAGTTTCAAACCTCAAACATACATGTGGGGCATTGGCAGTAAATCTGGTTGTTATTGATTTGGGGATACACTGCACCAGCATTTGAAAAATGTTTTGTAATTTCTGTGAGTTTGCAAAATTAAGGACTAGTAATAACCACCATAAATCTTAATAAAAATAATTTACTAAAAGGATGATTTACCTTTATATAGTACTCAAAATGAGGTCATTGTTATCACAGATATTCAACTTTACACAACTACCAAATCCTGACACATCACACACAAAGGTACCTACAATGAAAGTTCTAAGTTGGAATAATCAGTGTACCATGAATTTACCGAGTCTTATCATTTCTTAACGGTACTAAAACACAAGGAACAAAATATCCATAAATCAGTATTATATTTTGTTCACGAACATAATGCCAAACAGTTTTTGAAATGAATTACTACAGAGCCAAGCCTGGTAAAGCTCAACACTCAGCCATTTCTCTGAAGGGGTTCTACTCCCGAACCAAATACGAGAATATTTGGGACATCATTATTGTTTTAAACTTGGTGATTACAAGATATGACCCTTACCTGGAGTGCTATTAGATATGATGAAATAGTGCTAACCTTTACTTCAGATACCTTACAAAAACTAAACCTTTAGGGCTGGCAATTTCAAGAGAAAGTTGAACAAACTGAAGTTATGAATTAGTTTGTAGGTATAAATAAATATTCTGTTAAAAACTTCAAGTATTATTTGCAGAAGACAAATATACTAGGCACCCATGTCCAAAGTTCAGAGAGTACAGAATAATACCCCAAAATTTTCTGCATTTCTAGAATCCCACACTGAACTGTTGGAGGGACTGATGCAAAATTTACTTAAGATGAGCACCCTTTGTAAAGCATCTGAAGACAGCCCACGGAGTATGAAACCTCAATGTAGGGGAACACACCTGTGGGAGACCTCATCATATTTGTACCACGTATACTCTTTGCTTGTTGTAAAGACACGTGTCACTAAATCAGGTGAAAAAGACACATATCCAAAGTGTAATTGGATGAGCCAAGTGGTGTAGAGTGGTTAGGGCATGTCAGACTGAATTTGGTGGGTCAACTTCAGTCTAAAACCAGGTAGCATCAGATATTTATTATCCAGTTCATGGAGGAAGAGGGTCTGTACCATTTTCACCTCAAGACTAGGAAGCAGAAAGGCAAACAGTAGAGGAAGGCTTCCAATGGAGAAAACATGTGGGAATGGGGACCACAGAAGGAAGCCATCAGGCAACATAACAATGGAAAGCATAAACAAGACAAAGAAGATAATCTAGATTGGAGCAGGAAGACAAATGGGAAATGGAAGAAAGGGAAATAGGTGTGAAAGTGATGTCACCTTCATGAGCTGGAAAAACTGTAATCCAGATACAAGAGAACATAAGGGTGGTAATAAAGGATATGCACCATTTTCTCTGATAAACCATTAACAATGAAGGAGAGATTGACTTGGAAAGAAGGGATGCTACACGTGTGGGGAATCCGGATCACCTCGCAATGGAATGGACAAATGTTACACATGAAGCTGGAGTGTGGGGATGATGGGATGACACACAGAAGACTCAGGTTGCCAGAGAAGGGAGCAGAAAAGTGGTAATGGAGGGGATGACTGAAGGAAGGTAAGAACTGAAAACCACTGTTGAGCATGTCAGAAAGGGGCCATGAAAAGGATTCAAAATGGAGTGGTTTGGATAAAGGATAAAACCTGGGGTAGAATAGGAGGATAAGCAAAAAGGTAAAGTTTGAACCAATGCTGGCTGAACCGGGAACCAGAAGATAGGTAGTTTGGAATTGAGGTGGGTGGCAAATGCATCCAGAAATGGAGTACCCTACTGGGTGCATAATCACTGAAACACTTGGGGATTTAGAGACTACTCCATATGCAGAATCTTGTTGGGATGAGACAAGCAATCTGCAACAAGATTCAGAGCACCTGGGACATGACATGCAAGTAGGTGTACATGATATGAATGAGCCCAAAAGAGGAGTTCCAACATTAAAAAACAAAGCGAATGTGAATGGGTGCCCACTTGTCGCCTAATGTAAGACACAATGGTCAAATTGTTGGAATGTATCATGATCAATATTCCTCATACCAAAGACAGGAAACAATCCAAAGCATGACAAACAGCAAGTAGCTCCAGAAGATTGATGTGCAGAGCAGATTCGCTCAAACACCAATGACCTATGACATCCTAGGAATCCATAAACACTCTCAACCTGTCAGCAAAGCATCAGTAAAAAAGATGCAACTTGGGATGGGGAGGCGGAAGAAGAATGCCAGTCGTGGTGTTGACCCTCTCAAGCCACAAGGCTAAATCAACATGTAGTGAGGGAAGAAGAAGGATACCAAAGTCCAGGGGATCCCAAGCAAGATTTCATTCAACACCTATTGAAGAGCGTGCACGTGAGCATGACCCAAAGAAATGTGGGTTTACATGAAAACCAAAATAGATAGAACCTTGAATGCAGTGGGAGAAGGAGAGGATTTGGCTTTGTGAACTAACAGCTCCATCAATCACAACGAGAGAGGAGAAGGCTGGGCCCAACTGAGATAGGAGTTGATGAACACTCCCATATGGATGAGGCATTGAACTGAGATGAGAAAAGACTTCTCCAACTTGACTAGCCAACCCAAATGAGCAGCCTTTTGTAGAAGTAAATGTGTGTGTGTGTGTGTGTGTGTGAGATGTTTGTTGGGATGTAGCTAAAAGCAGCGACTCGTCCATATAATGGCTAAACCTCAGACTATGAGAATGAAGAAGATGGGCAAAGGCCCTGATCACCTGACACAATACATATGGTGCAGAAGTCAGACCAAATGGAACAGTACGAAATTGATATATTCGACCTTTGTGGACAAAACAAAGATAAGGTATGGATGTCAGGGAAGTAGGGATGTGAAAGAGACATCCACCTAAGTTGGCTGCAGGAGATCTGGCGATGAGCAATCTGACAGTTAGCTGTCAAGACTCGGGAAAAGGGACAGGTAAAGATGAGGAAGGAGGAGGGTAAGATAGAGGATTGAGGGCATGTGAAGGCTGCAAAAGATGAGAGACCATGGAGGAAAGGGAGGAGTGTTGATGCGCAGCCTCCACATTGAACTCCAATGAGTCAGGAAGATCTCCAAAGACCAACTGGGGTAAAAATGGAGCAAGTGCATGTGAGCTAAAAATGTATCCCTATCAAAGAGATCCCAACAACAGAGGAACCAAGTTTGTAGGGAAATGGCAGAGGAAGACAAGCGAGTCAATGTGGAAAACAGGAAGTAGTGAGTATCTGCCAAAAATCTCAAGGGAGAAAGGTGGATAGCCTCTGGTATAGGAGATGGATAGAGGAGAGGTAACACAGGAGGGTGGCGAGGGTCAAATATAGATGGGAAAATTGGGCCTAGAAAAATCTCACAGCAGTATCAGGAACAGATCTCCACACCTGAATCAAAGACTCTAAATGCTGTGAGTCTAGAAAATGAAATTCTGAATGATACGGAAATGCGTAGGAATCAGAGGCACAAGGCATGTTCATCGCAGAATGTAATTGTACCAGAAACTGATCAGTACAGACCATGATACCTTGAGAGGGCAGGAAAACAAAGCAATCCAAGGAAGCAGTAGTATGCAGAAGGGAATGAGAAGATTCATAAGACGCATGGGATACAGACTAAAGGTAACATACCTTAGACATAATATTGAGGAAGACAGAAGATGATCTAGGAATGTCCACAAGTGTGACCCAAGATTGAATGGCAAAAGAAGGAGGTGAGAACAGGCTAATCAAATCCTCATCCTGATCAGGTTCCCAAGGAAATGGTATGTCTGGTCTTGGGTCAGGAGATACAGCAGGCTACATGATGGATCTAACTTGCAGCAAAGCATCCTCCACATAAAAAAATGTAGCCCAAAGCCTTAAAAACTGCAAGTAGCAGTTGATGTAACTTGAGTTCATAATTCAAACTGAGAGTGGGAATTTCAGGTCAACCTACAGTATCAAGTTAATGTAGAGAAAAGAAATTAATGAGCTGAAAACAACAAAAACAGGTGTTCCACAAAATCTTCAGAAAACAAAAATTGAAGCAAACACAAGTGAAAATTAGTTATGTTTAAATTCTAGTATGCCAAACTGAGAAGTGAAGATTGGGTTCTACAGGGTCAGCTGCATCAGGAGGGTGTGTTTCACTCCTATTGGTGGAGGGCTGTAGCATGCTTATTTGCATGCTACAGCACAGCTGTACCACGTATAAACATGTGGGGGTAGGTGGGAGTATCAAGGCTAGTGGGGAGTGAAAATGGCACAAATAGAGAGCAGCACTGAACGACAAAAGCTATTATACAAGTTGAGGTATGATATCATATCGGAACTACACCTCAAGTCAACCTGGAACAATGCCTTCATCTACAAGGTGAAGGCTGTAGTTATTAAAGAGAATTTCACATTTGATGACGAGGAACCCACTTTGAGAATAATAATGGCTGGAGATGGCTTGAATGGGTAATGAAGAAAAACTTTAATATAAGTTTAACGTAACAGCAAATGTACAACGTTTTGACAAGGTTTTGTCAT
>NW_013670309.1:6052-8763 GCF_000517525.1 Limulus polyphemus
CCCACTTTGAGAATAATAATGGCTGGAGATGGCTTGAATGGGTAATGAAGAAAAACTTTAATATAAGTTTATCATAACAGCAAATGTACAATTTACCTGATGATGACAAAACCTTGTTGAAAATGTTGTACATTTGCTGTTATGATAAACTTATATTAAAGTTTTTCTTCATTACCCATTCAAGCCGTCTCCAGGCATTAAAGAGGATTTATCCAATACAAAAAGCCTTTGCATGAATGTGGACACATTTACTGGGAACATGAACAAGTTGATAAAAAGGATTTGAAGATAAAAAAGGCTCACAAACCAAAAGTTTACAACCAAACTTTAAAATAATCAATGGTTGTTTACATGAGAAATATGGCTGAAGAAATTAAATCTCCCAATGCAGCTCCAGTAGATTTTTGTACCTTTGGTGCACTTAAGTGTGATTTTGGAAGCTAATATCCATATACAGTAGATGGCCTATAGAAAGTTTGTCAAGATGTGCGACATAAAATAAACCTCGCAATCTTTCAAAAAGTTTGTTACAATGGAAACTATAGTATTGGACAATACAGCTTACTAATCATAGCCATTAGACTAAGCACAGCCAATGATACAGAAATTGGGTAAAAATGCATTAACGGACCTGAATCATCATTCTTATAATGTATGACTAACCGCAATAATCTATAAACAGAATAATGTTGAAAAATAAATATTTTAATTCAGGTTATGCATTATCTCACACATGAAACTTAGGACTATTTATTCTCAATTGTTTTCTATTATTTGTTTTAGTGTTGGAGTTTTTCTGTTGGCAGAGTGGAAAGCATAATTATTTTTTTCTACAGAATATATTACTTACATATATTAAAAATTGTGAGATATTATTATGGTAATATTTCATTGAACAAAAGCAGAACTTCAAGAAACAATCAGCCAATATTAACATGTGTATAGTCGCCATCAAAATATTGTTCAGAAAATGCATAATGGAAACCATGTCACTTTATTTTAAACTTTTTGTTGAAAACTAGATTTTTTCGTATGATTTTTTTTTCTAAAGTGCATGAAAAACAAACTACTATCTTTATTGCAACAGTACTTCTTTAAATACAAGATTTGTAGAGTAATAAAAATGTATTCTGATCACAATCCCCGAAATCTATAAGTACACTAGTCTTAGGCCTAACATTAGTTAAGCCTTCATTAAGTATGGCCTATATTCGATAAAGAAATAAATCAACACTGTAAATTGTGTACATTTTTTGCTTTAGTTTAGTTAGGGCTAAACTTTACTGCACTTAATATTATCAATAAATAACCTTATTATGTTATTCTATAACCTAATGTTACATCTTTTTTTAAAAATTTTGATGAGCTTTTAATATGTTGTTGTACAAAATGTCTACTAAAGTATATTTACATCCACCTTTTGTTTACACTGGATGACATCAAGTGCACGTATATGCACATTTAGATAATAAAGGTGCACGTGCTCTTTCGGGATAGACAAAAATTGAGTATTATTATAATTGAAGAGAACAAACCCTTACCGAAGACATAATATCAAACACTGCTTTGAAAGTTGGTTGTTTCGTCTCGAAAAATGCCCCCCGGCTCCCATGGATGGCAGCAACACCTGTTCTTTCTGCACTCTTACACACACTGGTATACATGCAATGATCTGGTCTGTAGTTCCACTCGCAGCCAAACACAAGAACTTTATCTGAAACAGCACAAACTCAGCCATCAACTATTTCCTTAAAAATAACATAATGATGCATATATCTTGTTGCCTAAATATGTGGTCATATAGAGGACATCTGTGATTACTATGCACCACACTTTAACTGGAAACATGCATAATTTACCGTTGTAAGATGTGGTCATATAGAGGACATCTCTGATTACTATGCACCACACTTTAACTGGAAACATGCATAATTTACCGTTGTAAGATGTGGTCATATAGAGACATCTGTGATTACTATGCACCACACTTTAACTGGAAACACGCATAATTTACCATTGTAAGATGTGGTCATATAGAGGACATCTCTGATTACTATGTACCACACTTTAACTGGAAACATGCATAATTTACCGTTGTAAGATGTGGTCATATAGAGGACATCTCTGATTACTATGCACCACACTTTAACTGGAAACATGCATAATTTACCGTTGTAAGATCATTATGCCCCACACTTTAGCTGGAAACAAGTATAATTCACTATTGTAAGTTAGCTTATTCAGGGATATTTAAAGTATTCATTTAATCACAGTTAGTGTTTTTAAATCAACAGTCATGAGTGGACTTGAACAGCTTAAACTTTACACATATGCAAATAAAAAACACAGATTCAGTGAGAGGTAATTTTTACTTTTTATAATCTAGCTCCTCTCAAAGTTTTGACCATGAACTAAATTATGCTCTGATTGGAAGTTGATGTTAATAAGCAAACTCAAATTAAGTTATATGGGTTTTTTAAAAGTCCTTTTCAATCCACAATAAAGTAACCTAAAATAATTTAGGTGTGCAAATAATGTTACGATTTGTGCCTAAATCATTTTCCTTATTAAATATCGGACAAACTATTTAATGAAAATATGTGATCCACACGAGAGGGTACTGACAATTAAGGAAAGCATTAGACTTCTACGTTACAGATTTTCTTTTCAATTTTACCTGTGCCGATGAAGTCACATGAGTACCTAGGTCA
>NW_013670309.1:9763-18561 GCF_000517525.1 Limulus polyphemus
TAGGTTCTTGGGCTTCAACAATCAAATGTACTGTTTGAGCTGAATTTTCCAGTTGTAGTAAATATTTCACCATCAAAGTTTTTTATTCATAAATGTGAAACTTTACTCTAATTTCTATTCATAGGATAGAATTTAAGAAGTATTTCACTGATAAAAATTGTCAAACAATTTCTCGCTTTGCTGGGCTAACTGCTACACCTAACCAATAATTTATAAACTTAATGCTAAACAAAGTAAAATCTTTATATCAAACAATATGTTCCTATTCATAGTTCAATAGCCCATACTTAAAGTAGCATATACTTTTAGTGGGTTTCTATTCTGAGCAGAAAATGCAGGGCTACATTAACTATGGCACAATTGTGCCAGAGTGCGAAGCGGTGAGGGGCATCAAATTTTGTTAATTTTCTTCAAACTCTGTAAAAGTTTTTGTGCTTCTTCAACAAAGCATTAGCTAAGCATTTATGATGGCTTAAGAAGTGGTGACGGGAGGCCAATTACTCTTAATAACCTCAGTGGAACAAGAGGGTTAGCTAGATCAGTTTCAACAAAAATTCTGTATGAAAACTACGACAGAATTTATACCAACCTTGAAGAATTATCTAAGGATATTCATGCAAGGCAAACAGTAAGAAATGAAACTACTGCTTTGATGAATAAAATGATAATGTTAGATATTGTTTTGGTATAAATTCTTCGAATATTTGATGCTACAAGTGCTAAGTTTCAAATAAAGAGCCTTGATTTGCTGTAAAGCTTATCACTTCACTGAAGGAATATGTAATTTACTATACGAAGAATTCGATAGAATCGAAATTCAAGCTCATCAGCTTTCAAATATAGTAGAAGAACAGTTTAGGAGTGAGAGTTCTAGAAAGAGAAAAAGAAAACTGGCAAATGATGAGACTTCTGAAGGTGAAATTAGTTTATCTGGAACTCACAAGTTTCACGTGCAAAATTTTATACCGGTAGTTGACAAGTTATAAATGTGTTTGGAAAATCGACTTGCTGCACATAAAGTGAAAGACGTGAAGTTTGGTTTTCTATCTAATTTCAAAAATTTAAATGAGACTGAAATTTTTGCTGCAGCTAAAAGATTTGGAGACATTTACTCTCCAGATCTAGACAGCTCTTCTCCCGATGAAAGGGTACAGTTTGTGAAAGTTTTGTTAGTGAAACACCATCCGCCCAACAATGCATCAAAGCAATCAGAAAAAACAAACTCGAATCTGTTTTTCCTAATGTTGACGTGGCATTAAGAATATACTTATGCCTACCTGCCACGAATTGCAGTGCACAGAGAACTTTCTCTAAAATGGCTAGAGTAAAAAATGAATTGCGTGCTTCGATGTTAAATGAACGCTTAAATGCCCTTTTCTTGCTCACGATAGAAAGGACATTGCTTAGGCAAATAGATTATGAAGATGTAAGTAGAGATTTTGCTTCCGCCAAAGCAAGGAAAAAAACGATTTTAGGGTAATGTTTTGGCATGTTTCCATAATGTTGTACAGTAATTATATTGTTTTTTATGTATCTAATTCATTCTTAGTTGTCACGTTGTACAAGTAAATAATTATTATAATAATCGATTAATCTTAATATATCATCTTTAAAAATTAGCTACATCATATTCTAATTTACCTCGAATAATTAGATCATATTCTGTATTTAACTTAGTATGTATTAATTATAATTAACTTCAAATTTGTTTGTACCCTATTCAAGGGGCCTCAAAAAATAAGCGCGCCAGGGTCTCAAACTACCTTAACGGGCTTGAGAAAATATCTCTTTAATATATAAATAAAAAAACATTTACAAATGAAAGTAACTTTATTATGATATATTCTAAGAACAAATACAAAATTAAATTAATTATTCAACCATCCTATTGCTATTATATACTCTACTTATTAACGTAAAAATGTGGTAATATATTACGAAACAAAATGTTCAATCGCTACAACCCTAACGATTAATTAAGATAATTATATTAATCAAAAAAGCCAACCTGGATGATGATGGAATATGATATTAATGATATCCTGATCTCCCCACACTAGCTTCAGTTTGTACTCTTTAAAAATTGGATCTAGATAAGCATGCCATTGGAACTTTCTCATCCTTGTTAAATTCATCAACATCACTCCAGAATTGAGACCTGCAGAAAACATATTTTCACCAAAGTTATAAAATTTACAGACGAACAGTGGGATTTGCTAAGAAAAACAAAAAATTCTAGGAACTTGTACTATAGAACTTTTATCAGGACTTATATTACAAGGAATTACAGTGTAGTGACACAATTATAAAAAAAGAACTTGGGTTGTACAGTGGGATTTACTAAGAAAACAAAAAATTCTAGGAACTTGTAGAATAGAACTTTTATCAGGACTTATATTACAAGGAATTACAGTGTAGTGACACAATTATAAAAAAAGAACTTGGGTTGTACAGTTTGTAAGATTCTGTTTCAATTCTCCGCAAAACTAAGATGCTCCAGTTAAACAAAGATACGTTAGCAGAAACTAATGATAACCAACTTCAACCTAGTAAAGAAATATTGTTTTTGTAACCAGATTACACATAATCGAATTATAAGATTTTCTCTTCACTACATTAGATAAAAATCTTATTTGAATGGTATGTAGACGTTCCACTAAAAGAATGAAAATACAAACACACACACATATACAAGCTAGCAAAGGTATCAGTGCCTTGCACACAACATACTTTGTTGGCTTTATGGGGATGGCAGGATGGTATGTATATGTGATTTGCCAATGCAGGTCTACAAAACATAGAAATTAGCAAAGGTGACTCTTCTTACTCGTGGCATTGGCTTTACATAGCAAAAATTTAAATGGCTACCAAACCTGAAATATTCATGTGATTACTTACTCAGTTAACCCTTTTAATATGGGTGGGTGGATTCCACCTAGCCCATATCCCCCAAAGTAACCATAAAGCAGTTATATTGTAACTTTTTTTAAATGTTCATGTATCTTAACGACATTTTGCAGGTTATCAGGGAAAATAACAGATAAAATATAAAGTTTTTTTCTAAAAAAACCTTTGAAAACTATCGGGATATTATAAATTTTTCCGTGTGAAATTTGACAATTTTCTGTTGCATAAAATTATTTTTAAAACTTAAAATCAAAATTACTTTGCACGTTGGATAGTCAACATTTGAAAAGAAAAAATGCATGAGCAAATCATTAATTAAAAAAGTTTTAAAACTTATATTAAAAATCTGATATCTTGTAGCGTGTAAATGACCCCTGACCATAGGAAGACCCACTGAGGTAGGGTTAAATTATCCACATCTTGTATGTCACGACACCAGAATGACACGTCCATTGACCCCTGACCATAGGAAGACCCATTGAGGTAGGGTTAAATTATCCACATCTTGTATGTCATGACACCAGACAAACACTTCTCCTTCACATACACACAACATACTATAGGCTTTGATTTTTTTGGTGACATACAAAAAATGTTTAATTACATAGCAAAGCATCAAGCATCGGTGATTTCCGATTTATTTAACCCAATAAGTCCAGAAACATAGACAAAACTACAAATAAACCAGATGAAACAGTTCCCAATTAGTGATAAATATTACAAATATATTATATGACAATTAGGTTCTTCAAGGAGAAAGAAAACGCTGTTAACAAAATTTTCAGTACCAATAATAATCCCATTATTCTATTTTCAAGATGGCAAGTGCTTTCATATGTCACTAAAAAAATATCATCGAGATATATATAATATTACTTCAGTATTAAGTGATGTCAGTAAGTTTTTGAGAAAATTGTGGTAAATGTGACCTTTGACCTGAACGGGTTAAAGTCGAGTTACACTCTGTTGTTTGGTGTAGTTCATTCTGATTAACTTTCTCTCTTGTGTTTTAACATTTAACTTTCTCTCTTAAACAGATTTGGATTGTTTTATCTGTCTGTGTATATATATGTGTGTGTGTATATATAAAGTTAATGTTATTCACTTTAAATTTATATATAAAAAAACAAGGTCTACAATTAAGAAAATGTGAAACTACCTAGTGGCTCAAAGAATGGGTGACGGGCAAACCGGTTATACCAGCCTGTGGCCGAATCTTCACTTTCGGGAGTCATTCCTACCATCTGACTAGTATTCATTTGAGAGAAATATCTCCATATATCAGCTACTGGTCGTAAAAACAACACATCGTTGTCAACGTACAGCAGAGAGTCAACATGTTGTAAGATCTCCTGTAAACAGAGAAATCTAGTGATAAAATCTGAAGCACACACACACGGAAAAAAAGTATGTTTACTACGAATTCTTCTGAAAATATGAAAAATTAGTGTGATAATTTGAATATGCAAATGAACAACTGTTCTGTAAATTATCCTTACAAAGAGCAAAGCTAAAGTGTTTTATACAAATAGAAGATAGCCAGCATGACGCATGATCTCCCAAAAATGTACAAAGCTAGTATGATATTCTGAACATACAGAATTTACCTCCTGAAAACATACAAGAGCATCGCTACATTCTGAACATTTGAAAACATCGGAAAGTACCGCACTTTGAATATACAAAAATGACTAAATGTGACATAAAATTTTCTAGTAATGGAGGAGTTGTGAAATGTAAGTATTTCCTAAAAACATGCAATATAGTGCTATACACTGATCACAAAGAAGTGTGAATAAATATGCAAAAATTATTAACAATCTTTATGCCAACCAGACCAATTGTGTAATTTCTGGTAACAAAATAAAGTTCACACAAGATCTGGAAGTCGGAAAAAATTAGAATAAAATATAGGGATCTGTGGTACTTGTTCTGTTAAGCCTTTTGCTGTGGTTATAGTGATTATGGTGGTTTTTTTACTTTCCCAGAATCAACACCACTCTGTTCATATCTTCCAATAATTCTGTGAACACGTCTGGCCCGCGGGCAGAGGCAATTTTTTTTGGGCCTTTTTATTAGTACCAGTAGAAGTTTGTCTCTCACATCTTTCGCAGCTTGTTTTCTCTGTAACTGGTAACTGTCATGATCACTTCCACATCTGCTGCACTGGCAGCATGTTAAGTATTTTGCTACTTTACACTTGTAAGAAAGCTTTGAATCCGACGCTTGACATCTGTCCTTTGAAATATGTGTAATCTTAACAGAAAATCTGTTGCATGTCCTTACAGTTCCCGATGATTACTGGCTTTGTAAAAAAACTCTATAGATATTGCATTACAATAACACCAGACAATATTTAGAACACAAAATTATCGATATACCAAAAAAGAAAATCATTATATCTACTCCAGTTATTTTCAGTTTTAGGGTTGACCAACACCACTGGACTCCTCATACGACAGTGCATATTCCGTAAAAATTTGCAAGAGAGTTGAGGAAATACTGGATGTGCACCTTCCAGAAGTGGAATACCATACATGATCTGGATAACTCAGAGCTTCCTTGTTAAACACACGTGGAATAAATGAGACATAAAAGTGGTGTAAGATATCTTAATAAGCCCTGTATAACATTATAAACATACAGACAAGATTCAGTACTTACAAAATTTGCTAAGTACACTGGTTCAATGGAAAAAAAAAAGTTATTACTAACAAACTCAAATGCATTTTTATTTTAAGAAAAAATTATGTGTGACACTAAATTTCTTTATTAAATATTTTGGTTTAAATAATATTCAAATTGTGTAGTTACTTGCTTAAAAATAATTATTATTATTATTACAGAAATTAAAAAAAAAACAGATCTTTCTCAAAAGTACCGACTTGTTTATAACACACAAAATCATTATCATTACATTACTACCGTTATCTCACTTTTGTTTCTTTTCTTTAAGGATTATTAGAAAGTTTACAGCAAAAAATCTGCAGCACGGCTGTATAATAATAATAATAATAAAGAGCTTACTGGAAGAAACAGCCTTTGAGCTGCACACAGTTTAAAGAGTTTTCTCCACTCTACTTCAGCACCACCTGTAGGAAAGGTGACTGGATATATCTCAAACGACAACTTCTGTAGAACTTTGTGGGGCCAGTCAAGGATCTGTATTTCAAAATTTAAATCAGAAGTTGAAATTATTATACAGTAGTTTATAATATAAATGTATTATCATTTTTTTAAATAATGTTAATCACAAGTTTCGAAAGAAAAAAACAACAACATATATTAATAGTACACGTACATATACTTTTCCAGTTATAAAATACAAATATTCAATGACGTTAGCAATAATGTGTTTGGAGGAAACAAAGTTCTACAATAAAAAGGATAATGATACGCAAGATAATTTAATTAAAACTAAAACACACAGAAAGTGAAGGAGTAACAGATAAAAATACTGTACATATCAATTATTGTTATTCCAGTAATGTATTTAATTCTTTTTACTTAGGAATGACTCAATTCCTTTATTTTGCTTTAGATACGGAAGATGGAATCTGTACAATTCCAAAACGTTTATCTGTGTCCCCTTCCGTTATAAATAAACAACGTTGTTTACCGTAAGTATTGTTATCATTTTTATTGTGAAACTATTCAGTGTTAACTAACCTTTTCCTCAAGAAGCTTGATATTCGGTTGGTCTGCAGTTAAAACAAAATGGAGATAGCCCTTGTTCAATGCTACTGCAGATTTTAAAGTCGTAATGGTTTGATTAAGTCTGTCTCCACACAGTACAACAGAAACAGTCATCTTCCCAACATTATAACTACCAAACCTGTATGAAGAATATATACAAGTAAACAGAAGATGAAAAAATGGGAACAAAACTTTCACGTCGTACTTCATTCAAGTAACAATTTCTATGTGAAGAAATACAAATACTGGCTAGCTTATTTTTTATGAAGCTTGTAGAATCCTTTAAGTCTAGATACCCTACAGTTTTCAACGGGCAATATCTGAAGTGTAATATTTGTATAAGACCTTCCAATACACATTCTTAGAACATTCTAGTTACTTGCATATGCAAAACAGACTTATAATATAATAGGACTCATGAATGATTGAGCTTTATATAAATGCAGAGATGTAGTCATATCATGATTGGTCTGTAAAAACATGGTAGGATAAAAGATCCCTTTTATCTTTAACATCACGTGCAAATTGATGCCTGTCTTGCAGAAGTGCCGTTATCAACAATAATTTCTTAGACTACTTTACAATAATCGTTTCTTTACTTTACAAACACACTCATCTTTCAAGTTTATCAACAGTAGCAACTGAAAGGGAATACAGCTGCTATTTAACAAAACTGTAAGTGACAATTTCTACTGACTGACTAAAGGAAAGGATGATTCGAAAACTTTGTAAAATGTAACAGACGTCAAATGTATCCCAACTGGATGATTCCTTCAATAGTGGTCAGCATTTAACCATGTACAACTGTACTGTATGAAGGATGTGACAAAAACTGTCCCACGGCAACCAGCTAAAAGACCGTAAACTGCTTATCTTAGTTGTAAACAAGAAAAAACGATACAACTTCGGTAGTATGTAAGAGCAAGAAGGATGATGGATGTCTAGAAGCAAGTGATTGGTTTGCTGAATTACATATTATATTTTTCTGCACTGAGCACAGAATAGAAGTATAACATAACCTACAGACAACAAAAGACTATTAGGCCCCACATAACTTCTTTTCTTACACTCCTGTAAAGGGCTGGCTTCCACTACTGCAACCAAGCTTACTGCTGTCTAGTACATTTTATTTTATTTATCTTTGAATTCAGGGGTCATTAATAATAATTAACTTTTTCTGTTACCCTGAAAGAATATTGATTAATAAAATCTAACAGCATCATAATACAGTAAATAAAGCCAGTTCTGGGGGATAAAAAAGGTATTATATAAATGCATTAGTTTTAAGCCAATAATCTCACAAAAAATCAGTGTTTTAAATTAAAGAAAAAATGCTGTTAATGTTTCTTGAATATATATTCCTAGCTAACAGTGAAGATAAAGATAGTGGTAAGGACAAAAAAATATTTATTTTCACATGCAATAAATGTTTCAAAATATATTTTACCCATCACTGATAAATCCTAAAACAAGGAATGTCTGGTAGAACCAAGCAATTCAATCACAGAAACATAACAATGTTTAGGGACAACAAGGGGTCTATTGGTTTATCTTAGCTGTCCCATTCTCTAAAACTATTACAAAAAAACCCTCAAAGCCTGTACTTATCATTCATATAGTTATCAAGATAAATCCTAAAACAAGTAATGTCTAGTAGAACCAAGCAATTCAATCACAGAAACATAACAATAACAACAAGGGGTCTATTGGTCTATCTTAGCTGTCCTATTCTCTAAAACAAACTAAAACTATTACAAAACCCTCAAAGCCTGTCCTTATCATTCATATAGTTATCAAGCGTTCTCTAAAATTCACTTAAATTTAATGCCTCCACAACATTTGAAGGAAACACATTCCAAAGGCCAACCACCCTGTTAGAAAAGTAAAACTGTTCTTAGCTGAAGATGATACCCTGCCAAAATTTATATTTGTGTCCTATAGTCCAACTATTCTCACCATTAAGTATCAATTCACTTTACAATCTTAAACATCTCAATCAGATCCCCTCTAACTCTACTTTTTTCAAGAGAAAATTTCTTAACCTCTCCTTGTATGACAAACTCTCCATCCCAGGCACCATTCTAGTAGTCCAAGACTGAACACAATATTCCAAATTACCTGTACAATGAAAGTATAACCTCTTTAGCTTTGTATTCAATATTTCTGTAGATACAACCTAAAATCCTATTTGCCCT
>NW_013670309.1:19502-27198 GCF_000517525.1 Limulus polyphemus
GCCTTACCCTCATCTACATAACCAGTAACCTTTTCAAAGAATGTCAAAACATTTGTAAGGCATGATTTTCCCTTAATGAAACCATGTTGACTATCCAATAAAACAGTAAACAGTTTTAGAAAGTCAGATAAAAGTCACAAAGCACCTTACATCTGACTTTCTAAACCTTTTCCCACAATTGATGTAAGACTAATAGGCCTATAATTACTGAGACAATTCTTATCCCCACCCTTGAAAAAAAAAGTCGTAACATTAGACACCTTCCAATACTCTGGCACCTGCCTACTGTTCAAGAACTTACAAAAAAAAATAGTAGTAAGTGGCTCACATATTCAATCCTTAATCTCCATCAAAACCCATAATTAATAACATATCCATTAAAAGCTTTGCAATAACTATAAATAGATCCACAAAAAGATCCTGAAAAGAAAGCCACTTTTTTATTAAGATACCTTGCTCTAAATAGTCTATTCAATAGACATCCTTCAATTAAAACTGTTTAAATTTGCATACGAACAAATTTACATTACTCAATATTTATTGTATTCTTAAATTCGGAATAGTATATTAGTATTTGACTTCTGTCTTGTGTAACCTTATGTATAAATGTATTTTTTTTTGTACTTGTTCTTTTCGTAACAAAATTAACGGTTCGACAGTACTTTCTAGTATACTTTGTGTATGTATACTCAGCTCCCATTCTTTTGATTGTTTTAAACCTAAGAAATTCAAATATCATTTAAATTGTCTCATCTGTACTAAATTATCTTCAAACACCTTGTTTTCAGATGTTATTGATGATGAAATAACTGTATTCTCTTAAACACGTGTAAATAAGACTGCTTTTGTCTTACCCATCACTTTCATTACACTCTCAATTATTCAAAGCAAAAATAAACTCAGACACGAGTATTCCAGGTGTAATATTTACATAACTGATATTAAGTTAACTCAATATCTACTTGGGATCTCAAAAAAATCTGGCAATCTTTGCCATATAGTACACAAAATGGAAGTAAAATAATGAAAGGTTTTAGGTTTACACACGACATATATAACTATCAATTGGGTCTATGGATTACATCATTCTTACTTTGTGACTGATGTTTTACAGCATTATGTTTTTAAGCTGTAACTTTGCATAGAAGAACCCATATGTTGAAGGTAAAACCTGTCATCCTGACGTGTATGCAAATAATAGGATGACTTAACGGATTTTCAGCTTTTGGAATGGATTGCCTTCAGGTGTGGTAGACACGAAATAATTGGAACGGTTCAAGTGAAGGATTGAAAACGGGCAGATGAGTGTTTCATCAAATAAATGAAAGAGCCACGATGAGACAAAGGGCCTTTTGTTGTCACTCATCTTTTGTATATTACTCCTTTTCTTGATAACTTCAATTAAAGTCACTCGTGATACACGTAATGTTATAGACACAATATTGATAAGTTGGTGAACACCCACAATAATAATAATGAGAAAATACTGAAATACTTTAGATATAAATAAACACCTGCCTTATAAACAGAAACCAACATCTATAAAAATGTGTAACACAAAATATTTTGTTACCTCACTGAAGGTTTCACGATTAACTTCGAGCTCTTGGTATCAGCATAATTTCTTCTAACCTTTTCTGAAACATATTTAGTACTTTCTTTCTCTCCAGTAGTCGGAAATAATTTATATGTTTTACCTTCGCTTTGCTGATACAGTTTTCCCCGCTGACTTAAATTATTCTCTATCACAGGATTTCCATTTTTTAAGTTTTTATATAGAAACATGATTAAGACAATGATGACAGTAAAAAAAAACAAAAGGCGTGCCACTCTAGAAAGAAACTTTTTACTATGAAAGCTTGATATCATGATATTTATAGTATAAAATCCCAACATAAGAATAACGGTGCTTTAAAGGTTATACTGTAGTGCAGCTCGCTCTTCGTGAAACTTCATAAATGTCCATTACACTTCCCAAAGACTGGACCTGAAAGGGAAAAATATCACTGCATAAACAAACAATTACTTTCAGGTGTATATCTCAATTTGAAGTGGATTAATGTGAAATACTGTGATTCCTAAATATCTTTTAGCCTAATACATAAGGTGCTTGCATCAATTAAAGATAATGATAATATTTAAAGTAAGGCACATATTTACTCTTAACAAAGTTAATAAACAAAAGATGAGAATTCTAAGTAGATGTAAAGCCTCAGACCAGTGCTAGTAAAACCACATTTCTGAGGATAGACTTGATTGTAATTTTTAATTTAAATTACTGTTATATGAAAGTTTATCAGAAAGCCCAATTTTTCATATCATGGTTAAAGATTGTATCAAACCACTTTGATAATTTTAATAATTTCTGAAAAAAAACAAAAACACATTAAACTAGAGGGGCACTCAGTGGAGCACATACCTCCGACACTCAGCTCTCAAAAAATACAAAAATGTCTCTGTATGTATGTCTGTCGTTATAAGTGGACACGGACCATTTTCAGTAGGGCAAGGAAAAATGATATCTTACACAAGTCCATCAAGATTCATCAAAATTTGATAACTTATGACTGAATTACAGAGCAAAAATAGTGTGAAAAATCAGTCCCCATGTTAACAGATAGGTTTTTTTTTTAATTTTTGTGACTTTGACCCTCCAAAAACTAACCACTTCTAAGTTGGGTCATAGTCCAAATGTATACCAACTTTTTCCCAAATCCATTCCACCATTTTCAAGAAATCTTGCTGACAAACATGCACAGGGGTGAAAATATAACCTCCATCCACCTTTGGTGGCAGAGGTAAATATTATTCTTGTAAAATAATATATTTAAAAATGGCAGTTAAAGAAAGTTATGGATATTTTTTTTATCGGTGGTGTACATATGGGAAGGACAGCTTGCAACTCAGTTCCAGCACATGAAAAGGTCCACTTGTGAGGTGTATAAGAGTAAAAGTCCATATACTGATATTCAGTTGCAACACGTATAGGCTCACTCATAAGAAACCCAAAATTAACACATTTAAGACTCAGAGGCCTGCATATTGATACTCAGTACTAAATCGTATAGGCCTGCTCGTAATATATATATATATATATATATAAATTAACACGTTTGGAGCTCAGAGACCCGTCTGATACACAGATGCAATTCGTGAAAGGCTCAACAATTAACAAGGCTAGAGCAGCAAACTTTGGAACTACCCAGAAGCCAACAAGAGAGTACAGTGTCTCGAGATAGGAACAAAAACCAAATGTGGACTTAACGCGGTGCTTGATATATTTACAGAGTAAAAGGCTCGGAAGAAGAGGGATTTTTTCTAGAGGGGCACTCGGTAGAGTGCGTACCTCCATCACTCAGTGTTGATCATATTCAGCCCTCAAAAAATACAAAAATGTGTCCATATATCTGACGTTATCAATGGATATGGACCATGTTTGGTAGCACAACGATGAATAACATTCTCCATACGTCCATCAAGTTTCATCAAAGTTATAGAGCAAAAATTGTGCAAAACATTGCCCCCCCCCCCTATGTTAACAGACAGGGAGTTTTTAGATTTTCATTACTATTACCTTCTAAAAACTAATCACTGCTAAGCCAAATGTATACCAACTTTCGTCTAAATGCATTCAGCCATTTTTGAGAAATCTTCATGACAAGCACACATACACAGGAGTGAAAACATAACATCTGTCCACCTTCAATGGTGGAGGTAATAATGGATATCACATCTTTAGTGAAATACACGTATTATAAGATAAACAAATGACATTTAAATGAATAAATATTAGCCTAAAATTAGAATAATCTGTGAAAAAAACAAAAAAAAAACTTACAGTAGGAGAAGATCAATTATCATTAGCAATAAACACCAATTATCAGTCTGGATCACATATTATACACTATTCTATATTTATATTTAAAAGTTATTAGTAATTACCAAGTAATACTTTGCATGATGTTATACTTAAAACTTATTTTCAGTTCATGCAAGTTATTGTTATTAAATTCTGAGATCAACCTTGACATATTTTCAATTAATTAGACTTATATTTCATTCCTGGTAATCTATAAATGTACTGCCAACTAAAAAACTTCAGAAGTTCAAAAAAATGATAAGACCCCTGTTACTCCCCTTTTATAAGGGAGCTGATAAAAATTGTTCCAGTAATTATTGGTCTATTAGTGTAATATTGGTAGAAGGAAAAGGTTTTGAAAGTCTGAGAAGAGATGTTTCAAAAAGTCAACAACAAAATTATAAATTTTGTTAGATGGTCAACACAGTTTCACTAAGAGAAGATCCACCTTACTAATCTTTGGACAATTCTTTGAAGAGATTACTGCTTACATAGATGAGAGAAAGGGGTAAGAATTTGATGTACATGGATTTTTGAAAGTACGTGACAAGGTGCCACATAAAAGGCTTGTTATAAAATGATCAGAGGGTTGTTATAAAGGTAGTCCAGTCAAACTGAATTAATGTCACAAGTGTGGTAAATAAAGGGGCTCAGTGATAGAGCTGTTGTTCTTTTTGATTTACATTAATGACATGGATAAAGAAATTTGCCGATGATATTAAGATCTTGGATGTTTGTTGTCTGTTACTTTACAAAAAGATTTTTGGTGATTTGGGTGATAAATGACAGGTGGCTTTTAATTACAATATATGCATGATAGTGAATGTGAGTTGTCATAACTTAAATTATAACTTTAATGAGAGTGACCTTAACAGTGTTATGAAAGAAAAGGATCTTATCATTCTGGTTGATCACTTTCTTAATTCCTCTAAGCAATCTGCTGTACTAATGGTAGGACAGATAGCCTTTTTGGTTATATCTACAGAAATAATGACTACAAGTCTAAAGCAGTTATAATTTGATTGTATAGGTCACTGGTTAGATCACACCTGGAGTATTGCGTTCAGTCTTGGGCTCCTTACCTTATGAAGGATTTGAGTATGGAAGTATGTCACACTAATATAATAATAAGTTCGCAAACAATGACTTATAAACATAATGAAGTGATTTATTTTCTTGGGGACATGTTCTAACAGAACATTGGTCTGTCTTCTTCAGGTACAAGAGAGACGAGTATAAATTTTAGTTTGGTAGGAGTCATTTTTAGCTAAGTTTCATTTTTCTAACATGGTGGTCAGCCTTTAGAATGTGTTGCCTCCTGATATGTTGGATACAGTACATTTATGGGAATTTAAGGAAAGGCTTAATACATATTGAAATGATAAAGGCTGGAATTAAGTTTTTTATTATAGTTTAGTTTTGTGAATAGGATGGACTAGATGGACCAACAGGTCATTTGTAGTCCTTGAATTTTATGTTATGTAATTAGCTAGCGAACTCTGACTAATGAAATGAAGAACAAATACTGTTATAAGCTATATTTTTAATATTTTGATTTAGATGGTGGTTTGTTAGAGAGAGAGAGAGAGAAAGAGCACATCATTATCTCTTGATGATAATGTAATAATCTAGGAATTTCATGTAGTAAGTAGAAAACAAGGACAATATGAGTACCAGTAAAGTGAAGCAATGAGCGAAGCAGTAAGTTAATAATTTAGTTCAGTGCCAGTTAGTGAGAGTTATTGTTAGACAATGAGGGTTAGTACATTTGTGTCTGAAATTCTACAAGTGAGTTTATTTGTGAGTTAGGTAGGCATACGTTAGGCTTAGAAAGATCTGTTGAGCATTATTTACTGTTGTATTTGAATTTAACTCTACAAGTAAACCTTGCCTGTAACAAACATTATTCTCGTACTGAAGAAATTAACAATTTATTGTTACTTTGACTGGGCTCGACATTAGTTTTACCAAATAATACACCCAACGATAGTATATGTTACGATAACAAACTACCTAATTCTTGTAATTAGCCACTGAATTCTGACTAACCAAATGAAGCCAGATGCATACATAAACATCAAACCTACGGTGAAAAACCCATTACTTAATTTCTGTAGTGTAAATTTTAATATTAGAAACAAAAAACTCCAAATGTGTTACAGTTATGTGTTTTAGTGGAACACTCCTGAAGAGCACAATGTTGAGTTTTCAATTAAAGAAAAATAACAAATTTGATGTTTTAGGGTTGTACATTTCTTACATTTCTATGGTGAAAATCAGCAAAAAACATTGATTTTATATATATGCAGTTTGTTAAATAGGTTATCTAATGCCAACTGCAGGCTATCATGTATATAGTCTTCTGAACATCAGCTGCATAACAATTGTTACATGACGCACATACGCGGGGGATGGGGAGAGGGTCATCATCATCTAAACCCCCTATTTTTGTGATGTAAAAAAATATTACCAGTAAGTTCGTGTTAGTGTGAATGTTCAATATCTGCTCTCTGCCAGTTGAATAATGTCCCGAGGTGTACACAAACCGAAGAAAGACTGAGTGCTCTGGCCTTTAATATATAATCATTATGACACTGCCATCAACATTGAAACTGTATGCAAGTTATTTATGGAAACAAACCCCAGAAGAATGGAGCACGTTAACATGTTATTTGAGTAATGCATACAGGTACGTATATTATAGCCAATAATTGAAATAGCTAATATACTATCGTTGTACGGAGTTGTCTAAATTAGTGATATAATTTAATAATAAATAACTACTCTGCATGTAGATCGTACAGTATTTTACTATAATAAAACATACATATTTATGCTAATTTATGTCTAGCTCCCCATGCAGTGTTACAACAGAATGATGATTTGTTTATTTTTTATTGGATGTTTGCGGATTTTATGTGAACAGCCATGTAACTGTTTAAGCTATATTTCATGCAAAACTACTTCCAGGAAAATCTCATTGTACCTATGTTTTACAAATTTTTTGGGGAGGCATGCCCCCAGACCCCCATAGCACTAGCATGCTAATTGTGCTTTGCACAACATGTGTTGGCTTTTTGTCTCACTAATTAGAAACCTTCTGTCAAACATTCTGCGTACAGGCCTGATTGTTTATATATTCAAATAAAAATTACTACAATGACCATCATGAAAGTACATTTAGTTTTTACAATATAAATGACCATTCTGGAGCATTATGTTTTACTAATTGCAACTAGAAAAACTAACCAAACCTAACCTAAAGTTATCAGACCTTGCTTATCATAACCTACTGTATGCTAACAGAATATGACTAAGCCTAAATGGTGTAGAGAATAAGCCTATCAATGATGATTCTTTGCACAATCAGGCAAGTGTACACAACAATTAATATTTCTATACTGTTAGTGTTACTCATGTTAAAAAAAGGGAAGAATTTCAAACATTTCACCTCAAAAGAGAAACACATAAAGAAAAGATTACTCAAGACAAGAAAATTGTCACGAGTTATATTTGAATGCCTAAACCCAGGATCTCGAAATTAATACCTTTACCTATTATGCCACTAAGCCCTATGAGTCCTAGGTGATGTAAAAATAATTTGAATAAAACATTATGAGCACATGGTCACCCATTGTGTATATAATCTGTTGAGCAGTAGGTGTATAACCATCGTTTATATATTATATCCACAACAACGGTGTCAACTGAAAAAAAAAAAACTAGTAGTAATAGTATCCATGCACTTTATATTATGATAACATAACGTTTTGGGACAACACGGTACCTACTGGTCCATCTCGGATGTTCCATCCTCTAAACTAAATAAACAAAATT
>NW_013670309.1:28198-32220 GCF_000517525.1 Limulus polyphemus
ACACCCTTACCATCATCTACATAACCAGTAACCTTTTCAAAGAATGTCAAAAAATTTGTAAGGAAAGATTTTCCTTAGTGAAACAATGTCGACTATCCAATAAAATTTTAAATGTTGTTAAATGACTTTGTAAAGCATCTTTTAACAGACTTTCCAAAACTTTTCACACAACTGATGTAAGACTAATGGGTCTACAATTACTGGGACAATTTTTATCACCTCCCTTGTAAAGAGAAGTTACATTAGCCAACTTCCAATCCTCTGGTACCTGCCCACTATTCAAGGACTGACAAAAAATAGTAATAAGTGGCTCAAATATCCAATCTTTAACCTCCTTCAAAACACATAGGAAAATATTATCTGGCCCAGGAGCCTTATCATTTTTTAAATTTCTCAATTTTTTCTTAACCAGCTCAGAATTAATGCAGTCATCTTGTTTCCATTTATCAACTGTTCAGGATGTGGAATACTACTTAATTCTTTGTTAGTAAAACTGAAGAAAAAGCAAAATTTAATGACCCAGCCAGCTCATAATTATCAGATACTAGCCTTCCTTATTTTGTTTATCCTTAATGTATTTAAAGAAACCCTTAGTGTTAATTTTTACATTTTTGATGTTTTCTTTAATTTTATCTCTTAAACTCTTTGTGAGCCAACCTGGTTTTTTAATTGCAGCTGCCCTTTTCTTTCTTGAATATTTTAAAATTTTCCACATCTGATCAGCATCTCCAAATAACCCAGCTGCCCAATTCACAACAGATAATTCTCGTTGCATCCCTTCAAAATTTGTAACCAAAATATCATTATTCCTTTTCTCCATATGCAGCAAAACATCAAACCTAATACAGCAATGATCACTTGCACACAGATGTTCCCCAGTTTCCACTCTCTCAATCATTTCTATATTTAAAGTTAACAATAAATCTAAAATAGTATTCTTTCTAGTAGGTTCCTTAACTAACTGGTGAAGAAAGCCATCCTGAACAGTTTCCAAAAACCTTTCTCCCTCATGGTTTGACTCGAGCATTTCCCAATCTATATGCTTGAAATTAAAACACCCATAATTATGGCTTCATTAACAACTGAAATCTTAATCTCATTGTAAAGTTTCTCACTAATTTTATCAGTATAATAATATTTGTTTGTTTGTTATGAATTTCGTGTAAAGCTACATGAGGGCTATCTGCACTAACCATACCTAATTTAGCAGTGAAAGACTAGAAGGAAGGAAGCTTATCATCATCACCCACCGCCAACTCTCGGGCTACTCTTTAACCAATGAATAGTGGGATTGACCAAAACTTTATAATGCCCCCACAGCTGAAAGGGGATCATGTTCGATGGGATGTGAATTTGAACCAGCAACTCGCAGATTGCAAGTCGAGTGCCTTAACCACATGGCCATATAATAATAATATAATGTATAAATACTTACTACCTCAGTAATAAAAATACTAATATTATTATAGGCATATAGTAATAATGAAAACGAGAAATACTACTACTAGTACTAATACTCATACAGGAGTAAAAATACAACCAGGCCAGTAACGTTACAAAAATCTTTTTTAACTTCTCTCATAAATAACTTTACGAGTTATTCAGTAGTAATACTAATAGTAATACTACTACTACTATTAGTACAATTAGTAGTACTAGCCTACCACCACTGCCGTTTTTCAACTTTTCAGTTTTTGTTATTCATGATCCAAATTGATGTTGTTATTACTATCAAATTTTAGTCACTTCTGTTTCTGAGGTTCATGAAAATAGCGCACAATTACTTATTAATTAAAAGATCAAACAGCAAAGTAAAAAGCCAAAACCCACTAGCATTATCATTAATTAGTTGTGCATAACTATGAATATGGGAGTAACAATAAGAAGTAGTTTTAATAACAGTAAACAATTTAAAGTACTAGTAGTGACATCTAGCGATTCTGTATGTCAAAATAATTCATAAAAAACTATTTTTCTCAGTTGTAATTAAATATTATTACTGTCGATTTTTGATCGATATTTGCTATTTGAACATGATCGAGCTAAGATACCTATAAATGTTATATATTACACAAAGAAAAGCATGATAGCGCGTATCTGTAAGTATCGTCTTAAAAAAGTCTTCAAGTACCCATGACTTCGAAAACAAAAGTTAAAGTAACGCGGAATGTAATGTATTTACATATATTTTGCTGCATCATTGGTGCATTACATATAATGCATCTCGTTTGTTACCTTCTTTATTTATGTATACATTTGCAGGAAGGACTGGTGTTATCTTAAGGGAACCACATAGAAGAATAGGTAGATAGAGCAAAAGTAAGTTAACGACTTCCTAGACGACGTGCTATATGAAAACTGCACATGTACTAGAATAAACAAAATGTTTAATGGAAAAGATAGCTGTAAGGTTGTAGCTAGTGTAAAAAAAGGTAGACAGCAATTTTCTCTAAATGATAATAACTATTCACGCAGGTAGCAATTGCACAGAGAAAGAATGGTGTTGTAGTTTTAACTATATAATATGGTGCTTTATAAGATTGGAAAAAAAATTGCAGAATATCTAGACATTAAATCTATTAAACTTGTTAATTTCTCCAATAAAGATAATCGATGTTTGTGTTCATACTGTGTTATTCTCAAGTCAACTGATTTCCTCACAAGTATTAGATAAATTTGCTTAATCAAAGCAGGATCGAACAGGAAATTTGAATCTGAATTTGATAACTCAACTGAGTTTTAAGCTGCGTGATAAACAGACTGGACACGTCTGAACAAATATGAAAACAATCTTAATTGATGACACAGCATGCTTCAGTATCTCTTTTCAATCAAGACAAGGAAAACCAACAGAATTCTCAATAACTAAGACTCTATAGTGATACAGGAAACCTTGGTTTCTTTGCAACAGTGTCACCACATGATTGGTCAATCTTTCACAGCATTCATTAGCTGTGATATACAGACATCATCCACTTGCCAAGCCAAAGATGTTACAGTCGTTCACCCCTTCAAGATGAACCTACCACTACATCCCTTCAGGCAGAGTGGATATTATTTGCTATATAGAACATAGACATTAAGGCAACTAGAACAAGGCAATGTTTTTTTGGGCCAAAACTACAAAAACAAATTAAATGAAAAATTATAAAAACACCTATATTAATACAAGTAAATAGAAAGCATATGATATATCAAAATGTTAAAGTATCTCTTACTTCTCTGTTTCAGGATTGTCCTCAAGCCAACAATTGAAATTAAACTTCAAACCAGTAACCTTTAAACATGCGCAAAGATAAAGGAGCACATTGACCTTCCTCTGTTCTTGGAGAACAAATATATGCCTTATAAATGGCAAAACATTTTAACAAAGAACCACACTCTACTATTAGAAATATCCCTTTTAATGATGATTTTAAAAACAAAATAATCCATAAATATTAATCTTTTTAATGTGGTAGCAGAATATACTGTTACGTCTCCGTTCGTTAGTTGATTTTCCGTAACTTCGTTCACACGAAACTTTAGCGACACAAGTCCTTTATTAATAATCCTGGTTTATTCTTTCCGAATATAACTTTACCGATACACTTATTTTCAACAGTCGCTCTATAACAAACGCTATAACAACGAACTTCAACAATACTTTCTGACTGCAGTGCAATTACTCACTACCTACACACACATTGTCACGTCACGCCGTGACCATTTTATAAATACCAGACAACCCCCAATCTAGCAAATGCTAGAGCACTCCCGAAGGAACAGGATAGTTCTAGAAAACGGGTGGCATGATACTAGTCACGTGATCTCGCTGACGCAACAATACTAATACATAATGAAAACACGTAATAAAAGCATGTGATATGTAGGCATCTGATATATTTTCTACTTAATTTAAACTTTTAAAATTTATCGTTTATTCGGTTTCTAAGCAGTTTTAGCATAAATACTTGGTCCAAAAGGCCGTTGAGGTTGCCTTTCAAATTGCCATGTTTCTTTGTTCTCTATAGTAGATAATG
>NW_013670309.1:33220-36604 GCF_000517525.1 Limulus polyphemus
CAGTGCAATTACTCACTACCTACACACACATTGTCACGTCACGCCGTGACCATTTTATATATACCAGACAACCCCCAATCTTGCAAATGCTAGAGCACTCCCGAAGGAACAGGATAGTTCTAGAAAACGGGTGGCATGATACTAGTCACGTGATCTCGCTGACGCAACAATACTAATACATAATGAAAACACGTAATAAAAGCATGTGATATGTAAACTTTTAAACTTTTAAACTTTTAAAATTTATCGTTTATTCGGTTTCTAAGCAGTTTTAGCATAAATACTTGGTCCAAAAGGCCGTTGAGGTTGCCTTTCAAATTGCCATGTTTCTTTGTTCTCTATAGTAGATAATGCCTATTCTGCCCAAACAAATATTACAGTAACATATAGCATTTGTGTTGAAAATATCGGTGATTATAGTATCCTTTAATAGCCAAATTATCAATGTCTGTGTCATATAGCAGACCAATGCTGTGAGAGAACAAGGTTCATGAGGTAATTCTCTAAACTGGAGAAAGAAACAAAGTTTACCTGTAGAATTGAAGCATGCTTTGTTGGCTCAGTTCTACTCGAAGTTTTTCAAGTAAAAACCATTTTTAAGTAGATGGTAAATCTTTTTTGTGAGTGTAAAACACTTAAATATCCAATTTCGATATTTCAGGCAAGTCTCCACCTGGAAGGGATTAACTCAAGAACACATTGTTCAATGCCTAGTTCTAAGTTTAAATGGCCCTAAATGCTACTGAACACCTGGATTGCAGATTTGACCCATTCGAGAATCTGATAATCTATCAGGACAAGTTCAGGGCTCAGAATAGGATCTTCAGCAATTGCATTGGAAAGCAGACCTGACAATGGCCTTTTAAGAAAATTACGATGCTCTTTGACAGACTCCCAAATAAGCTTATGTGACAGAACCTGGAAGTGAGGAATATCTTAACTCTCGTGGAAGCAGTGTTCATTCTGATATAATTTGAAGTATTCAGTTTAAAATGTGCATTGGAGAGAAAGAAGCCTACAGCAGCATTTGCAGAGGCAATTTTGCTGACAAACGGTACTACATAGTGTAGGCTACACCCAAAAAAATGGCTAATGATAGGCCATAAACAAATTTCAGCACTGCAATGCAACCACACTTGTCACCAGTGAGTGGGAAGGGCTATTCAAGTCTGCCCATCTCGTACATGCTAGAGCAAGATATGCCCATGGGGTAAATACAGCAGTAAGGTCCACTTATGGGATACATGCCACAGCAATGGCTGATGTCTCTGTTAGAGATCATCAGTGTGGGAAGAAGAAAGTTTCTGCTTCTCTTATGGATTGGTGGAGAACTGGCAGGGAAAATGCCCATACTTTGCCATGCACCAAAGATGGCATAGCTATCAGTTTTAGCCAATGACTAAACAGATGTCAGCCAACCCACAACATCAGCACCAAAGTAGGTAGGGTTATTAGTGTCAGCTTTCAGATCAGCATGTCTAAAATGACCAGTGACAATTGGTAAATGCCCTTGCAAATGCTCTGGAAAACTGACACAACCCAAGTCAGGCTTCCCACCAATGTAGGAGAGCACAGTGTACTGCTTGCACCAAAATGTTTAGTGATGAACCCAACTCTGTCAGGGCTGGGTGGAGCTTTGTATATGCTGATAAGGGTAAAAGGGTGAAAGGTCGAATTCCTGGTAGACATAAGAGTGGTAAGAACCACGGTGGATCTCATAATCTTTCAAGCCCTTCAAGTGAGACCACCACTATGGTCAGTGGACAAGGACTTCATTTTAGTGAATGGTGATAGACTAGACATTAGAGAGGAAGTGGCTCTCCATCTCAATCTAGGAGGTGTCACCCAAAGAATGAAAGTAGTCATTTTTCAGTCTTGGATCTGTAATCGGATCCTTGGAACTGAGATACTCTGGCGTGCATTCATCAGTTTTCCTGTGTAATGAGTGAGCTAATTTTCCCATGGGAGATTCATCCAATGTTGACCAGATCGATCATAGGAACAGTGGTCTGCATGAGTGTATGTAGCAGAATAATTGTGCTTCCTTGTATACACAATGGATGTTCTGTGTTTAAGACAGATGACGTCCAATCCATTGGTGCCATGCAACATGAACATAGGAGCAAAGGTTGCCCACCCAATTTATATGGGTGGGGTTGATCATCAAAGCTGACACCAGCATTATCTTTTTACATATGGGGTTGGTCGATGTGACCGACCTTGTAACCACAAAGTAAACCATCAGATTTTCCATACGATACCTTTTAATATGTTTGAGTATTCTCTTAAAACCTGGTAAGCTTTCAATAAATGTTACAAGTCTTTTATTCACAAGAAATCACTACGTATTTTTACTAAAGATTTGTCCATGAATATATGGAGTCAGAGTATTGACTGTTTCGAGCGCAAAGTGACTTTCTTGTTAAGATTGAAAATACTTTTCTTCATCTGAAAAATTTTCAAATTTGATTTGCATAACCTCTAAAATCTCCTAATATATATCAAACTTTTTTTTCAGTAAAAATCTAAATTTTATTTATTTTCTTTACCCTAGCTTTATACCGACTCGGTCAGTTTGATCGGCCTTGTAATCAACATAAAAATATGAAATAAATCTAAATTCCCCTTTTTCTGTCTAGAATGACTGCAGATTATAGCAGGAAACTACAATTGCATATTCTGAGTATCTTTAAGTTCTTAACAGTCTTCATCTGTTCATACTTAATTTTATTGTTTTATTGACCTCTGAACCGTGTCTAACTAAATATCCCACCACACAATTTATAAATCACTCTACAAACGCAGAGTTCACATTACTGTATTGAATGACATATTGAGAAGCTGCTCGCGAGCATATTTCGTGAAGAACTTATATAATTATTAAAATTTTCCATTATCTTCCCTAATTTAAACTAACAAGATTCAAATTTTTACATTTTAGATACTTTTATGAAAAGAAATATGCATGAAAAACAAGAAATATAGTACTTACCTTTGATCTCTTGAGTGTTTTTTGCTGATGGTTGCAAATGAAATTTAAACCTACTTTTTTAAATATATTAATGGTACCAGTACATAAAAACAACTTTTATCTACTTAAGTAATGCACCTAAGAACACAGAATAATAATGAGCACAAACCAAACAATGTTCTGTAATTATCTTAATTTAACTGTTTTTCTAACAGTGTCGTGTCACAAAAAGATATAAAAGAATTTCCATAGCTTCTCGATCTGAACACCACGAAAAACATCTTTCAAACTGAAGAGGAAATATATAATACTCTGTACTGAAAACAGTGTAATATAATATGTCATTTGGTAGAATTGGTTATAGATAATATAGTGTTGCGTCAGCGAAGTCACATGACTAGTGTCACGCCACG
>NW_013670309.1:36702-41602 GCF_000517525.1 Limulus polyphemus
GTCGCTAAAGTTTCGTCGGAACGAAGTTACGGAAAGTTAATTAACAAACGGAGACGTAACAATAGCATAAAACGTCAGAGAGAACTAGTGGTAATTCGTGTTGTCACTGTTTGTTTCTTTGAAGTTAAGCACAAAGCTACACAATGGGTTATCTGTGCTCTGCCCACCATGGGTATCGAAACCCGGTTTCTAGCGTTCTAAGTCCGCCTACATACCGCTGTGCCACTGGGGGGGGGCAAGCAATTTGGGAAAGAGGGGAATATGGCAGTGGGTCTGCTTTTCTAGTTTATGACGCTGTAAACAAATAAGATTGGAGGCCATAAAATGTTGACTTTGCCTTAGTAATATTTATATTATAATAAGTAATTTAGGTTTAATTTTGTACTTCAGAAACGGGTGGTAAATAAATTAGATAAGGGAGAAGACCTAGAGAACAAATGTTACAATTCTAATACTAGTGGATATTGAGGATATTTTTTTAAAATATTTCTTTATAAAAATTAAGAATTTTGAACTTACGTAAAATTAAAATTTTATTTAGTAATTATACTTTAATGCCAAGTTAGTTTATATAAATTGCTCAATTAAATCTAAAAGGTCATTCATGTGCAAGAATGTTAAGTGAAGTGTCTGATGAATAAAAGGAAGTGGAATTTATTGCTCTATAAGCTTTCAGGTGACGTACAGTGTAATATATGCACTACACTGTGGGATTTCCACTTGCTTAGAAGGTAAAACAGTTCAACCAACCAATGATTGAAAGGAATTAATATTCTTCGCTTTCCGAGCCATCAGATAGTAAGGTTTAGCAGAATGTACGAACCACATTTTGCAACTACTGCTCAATGTTGACAGTTAGAACAGTTGCTGATCTGCGTGATCACAGAATGAAAGGAAATTATATTCCCTGCCTTCCAAGCTATTGAGTGGTATTGATACGTTATGTATGTACTACATTGTAGAATTATCACTCAATTATCGACAGTTAAGACAATCGTTTTACTAAAAAGCCAGGAGGTGAATTTTCGACGTGAAATTTCGTCCAGGTTTCAAACAAATCACTCTGAAAATCTAGCTGAGTGATGAGAATTCTGTGGAGCATACCATCCGGTATTCACTAGATTTTCCACATAGTTTCCTGCCTGGGAAATATGTCATTTATATCACCTACAAAACAATCCAGAATTCTCACAGACTGTATTGGAGTGTAATAGTAACAACGCCATCTTTAATCCCTGTAAGTAGGCTTTTAGTTAAAAAAAACAACAACAGTGATGTGCAGTTATTATTTATTTTGTAAAGCCTGAAATATAAATGAGTTAAGTTTGTTGGTCCCTAGATGGCAACTACCATTGATTCTGAAAATAGTTTTCACAGATAACTTGCCATTACCAAAGTAGTTCATGTGGTAAACTGGAGGTGATATGTAGAAACTACTGAAGAGCTTGATAAAATAGAATGGTGGCACATATATATGGCAATATATCTATGTAAACAAATATGTGCAGAGACCACACACTGTAGAAACATTACACATAGCAACTTAACATAAATGGAGAAATATCACAAAAATATTAATAATAAAGAAAACAACAATAACATTGAACAAATAATTTTATCTCCATGTTAAAAATTGATAGGTATGAGATTAACTTTAATAACTGACCTAGTAAGTATTATTTGAAATACAGTAGATCTGTTATTTTCATTGACACTAATAAGAAAATGTTTTAATTTTTAGATTTAAATATTTGACAAATGGTAAAGTTTTCATGGAAGAGACAAATATAACAAAAATATACACACAAAGCAGGATTATCCAACCTAAGAATCAGAGTTTGGATAGCCTGTTTCTGAACCGATCTATTAAAGGACATTACCTACTTACACTGCTGTAGGAAATGGTCTAGGTCTTCTTTTGCCATTCCCTTAAATTGAGTGCTATGGTGCTGGCCAAATCATCTCGCTTACAGGTTCTTGGCTAAGGTCTGGCTGAGATTCCGCCAATACCGTGGGTGTAGGGCAGTAGTTGTTACTCAGCAATCCTGTTACACAGATGAGTGTGAGTAATCAGTTTCTCATCAAGATCAGTAGCAGTGATGAGTTACTGCAACACATTATACAGCTACACTTGACAACAGGTTTCTTTGTGAGACATGGTTAATGTTGCAGGATACCTATCTTGCTTGGACAGGCTTACCCTGCTATGGTACATGATATTTACTCCTGAATATCCACTGTGTTTACTTCCAGAGAAACAACTCTGGCTCTAGAGATAATCCACTAGTGGCATGCCCAGTCCTTGACTGGTCATCACTGATATGCACTAGATCTGAGTCTGCAGTATAGTTTGGCTGTTGGCAGCTTGGAAATCCAAGTGGTTTCAGACTCGACAGGTGCCAATCCATGTCAATGACCTTGATTCGTTCTTACTTCCCTAATGGTGAGTTTGATCCTCAGGGGCAAGGTTTGATCCTCTGGTCTGGGTGCTCCAGAGAGCAGTAGATATTCTTGGTTGTAATCTGATAGATTTCAAGTACCTTTGCAGCATGATCAAAAGTCCTATATCTAGGAGAAGACCTTTTCTACGGTCAAACTCTTTCTCTTACAAATGTCTTTCTCTGGCAGCAAACTCTCTCTCTCTTGGTCATGAGTACTTCTACATCCAGAATAAGCCATTCTTTTAGCTAGAAGCATTCCTTTAAACCCATTAACTTAAGCAAGGGCCAATACATACACTGAGGTAAAAGAAAACACTGCAATGTATTCTGTAACCATGGCATTAAAAATTCTATTTCCTATGTACTTGTGGTAATCTCAGGCAAACTTATAGGTCTGCTTAATAATAGCAGAATCAAACAGGAAAGTTTACGGTAATTTAATTTTGAGAACTCTACTGGGTTTTAAGGTATGTGATAAGTAAGTAGAATGGACACATTTGATGAAAAGTTAAAATAATCTATATTATTGACACAACAAAAATATTGTGTGTGTATTTGCATAGATAATTTACCTCAAATGGATCGGTATATGAGTCAACATTGGTTTTCTCTGATAGATCTCTGTTGAACCAGCCACAATAAAAACCAAATAGAACTCTCAAGAACTAAGGCTCTGTACTGACATTGTAGAATTTGGTTTCTTTGTTTAATAATAGCGTCACCACATGGCTATGACATACAGACATCGTCCACTCAGCCAGCAAAGGAAGTTACAGTTACTGACCCTTTCAACATGGATTCACCATAGCATTCTTTCTGGCAAAGTAGACATTATCTGCTATAGAGAACAAAGAAACGAGACAACCAGAACAAGGCAACTGCGACGATTTTCTTGATCAATGTATTTATCCCAAAATTGGACTAAATAAAAAAAATTAAAAATGTCCTATATCAATAAAAGGAGGTAGAAAACATGATATACCTGCAAATCAAAATATGCACACTGTCGTTTTGTAAGAAATAAATATTGTTTTACTATGTTTTTCACATTTTTCCAGTCTCTTTCTTTGCATAAACTCAGTTAGTTTCTGATGAATTCAGTTACTTTGCAATATTTACTGATTAAATCTTTCAATTTATAGAGGACCTATCTTATTCACTCTTGTGGGAAATCAGTTTCACCTGAAAATACCACAAATACTTAAAATAGATTTCACTAAGAAGTATTGGCTTCACATTATTCTATATTGGATTATTATGATTTTAAATAACATTTTATTGTAAAAGTGATGTTTTCAACTACATTTCCTTCTATTTCATCCCTGTTTCAACTCTTGAGTTGGTTAGCTGAAAAAGCGAGAAACGTTATTTATCAGAGCATTTAACAGACACGTAGAACCAAGAGCAGGCGTCACTGTTCATCGTCTGCACAGATTTGAATAATTGTTAATATATGGTATCAGTTCAGTGAATATCTCTGGACATCATTAAATTCGTTACCATTGCATTTTTGTTTTACACTATTAAATTTCTTCTGGCTGATAAATGTGTCAGTGAAAACTGATTTGGTCTATTCTATAAACGTGTACCAATTTATTTAATTTGGCTGTTAGTTTTTATTGTAAGGATTTCAAATAATCCCTGAGCGAAAAACCGATCATTCAAAGTATTGGTTACAATATATTATGCGCATATATTCTAATAATATAATAATAATATGGCAGCTTCATACACTTATGTGTATGACAAATTAAAGATTAAGTTTTATAAAATTTGTGATTGTGGTTTTAACTCTTGTTTCGTTACTTTTTTATAGCAGAATCCCTACTTCATTTTAAAATTCGTAATTTTTAATACTCTTGTATAATATTGTCATCAAAATACTTACCTGTAAACCCTCGTTTATAAAATACCAGTAAAATTTTCTTAAATTATGATATTATATTATTTATCAGCGCGTAAAAGATATGGTAAATCTGTGTAAATAATAAGCAGTTTCTGTCTTCATGTCACGCTATCATCAACAACACCTCTTGTGGCGAGCTCGAAAACTAATAGGTTGGAAATAGTTAGAAGACTATTCATCAAAATTCAAGGTAAATTTTAATTTTAAAATCTGTTTAAAACTATTAACAATGGAAGCTTTATTAAATAAAGTTAGTTCGGTTTTTAAATTCATATTGTTACGTCTCCGTTTGTTAATTGATTTTCCGTAACTTCGTTCCAACGAAACTTTAGCGACACAAGTCATTACTTAATAAAACTGGTTTATTCTTTCCGAATACAACTTTACGATACACTTATTTTCAAAAGTCGCTCTATAACAAACGTTATATCAACGAACGTCAACAATACTTCTGACTGCAGTTCAATTACTCACTACCCACACACACATTAGTGTCCCGTCACGTTGTCACCCTCTTTTATATACCAGTCTACCCTATATCTAGTAAATGCTA
>NW_013670309.1:42530-53899 GCF_000517525.1 Limulus polyphemus
TCGCCAAGGTACAGGATAGTTCTAGAAACGTGGCGTGACACTAGTCATGTGACTTCGCTGACGCAACAATATCATTCTCCATTTGTTTTAATTAAATCCATCCGCCTCTCTTCACTAAAACTGACCTGTTGTTATTAAGTTCTGAATTATAGTGTACAATTCCTTCTTCCTATGTTTTTTATTAAATATTCAACAAACATTCTTTGTAGCCCAGCATCGCCATGTGGTTAGGGTGCTTGACTCCCAGTCTGAGCGTCTCGGGTTCGAATCCCCCATTTCGCTAACCATGCTCGCCCTTTCAGCCGTGGAGGCGTTATAACGTGACGGTCAATCCAACTGTTAGTTGGTAAAAGAGTTAGCAGCGGTAGGTGGTGATGACTAGCTGCCTTTCACTGCTAAATTAGGGACGGCTAGCGCAGATAGACCTCGTGTAACTTTGCGCGAAATTCAAAACAAACATTTGCTTTGTTGAAATCAGTTTTCAAGTTACAAAATAACTCTTTACTATTGTAAAACCATCCAATTATATGCATGTTTGAAACAGATCCTCCAAATAAGTTGAATCAAATTTTAAACACATATTTCAAAACAACTGATTATGTTAATGAAAAATACCATTGAGTGTAGAAAATAAATCAATTCGCCAGTTCTTCTTTTCTACGCATACCTAATATTAAACCATCTACCCTTATTAAAGTCGAAAAAGCTGTGTTTACAGAGTTTTAGGTTGTGAATAAAATTTAATTAATAAATATTCAAATGGAAGAAACACGACAAGAAAGAAGATGGCGTTTAGCTCGAGAAAGACAACAAAAACGTCGAGCTGCATTGAATCAACAGCAAATGCCCCCCAGTGGCACAGCGGTATGTCTGCGGACTTACAACGCTAGAAACCGGGTTTCGATACCCGTGGTGGGCAGAGCACAGATAACCCATTGTGTAGCTTTATGCTTAACTACAAACCAAACAAACCAACGAACAGCAAATGCATTTAGAAGAGATTTAGTTCGGATTCAATATGCTAATATAAGACCAGATGAAAGTCCTCAAGGAACAGAGATGTGACGATGTTATCAGAGACAGAAGAGAAGACAACGATTGAGCTTGAACGAGCATGATCAACAAAAAAAAAAAAAAACACGGATGTGCAAAGAAATACTGCTTGCAGATCACATGTGAGACAACTTCAACTTTACCAAGATGTTAGTTCACTTCCTGAATCATTGATTGATTTTCTTTACTGGGATATTTCACATCATTGTGTTTGTTATCAGTTTCGAACAAACTTCAACAATTATTCTATGAATGTACTCAGTTGATCCAAAATCCGGTGAAAGATTGTACTTGCACTCTCTGTTACTGCACATTCGAGGAGCCAGATCTCTTGAAGATCTACTCAAAATTCAAAGAAGCTGCCATCAGAATAAATTTACTTTAAGACGATAGCGAGTTGGTCCGTTGTTTGGAGAAAGCAGCAAATGCTTTCTCGTGCAAACGTTTGTCTAAGTTGTGCAGACATTTGGTGGTTTTCTCATGCAAACGTTTGTCTAAGTTGTGCAGACATTTGGTGGTGTTTGGCGCTTCCTCGTGCAACTAAGTTGTGCAGACATTTGGTGGTGTTTGGCTCGCCAAACACCACCAAATGTCTGCTCAACTTACACAAACGTTTGCACGAGGAAGCAGCAGCAGTTCAAATGTCTGCACAACTTAGTTGCACGAGAAAGCACCAAACACCACCAAATGTCTGCACAACTTAGACAAACGTTTGCACTTATCTGTTTATTTTAGTAATCCCGAACAGCCAGAAATTCTTTGGGAACACTTCAAGGCAGACATGATTGAAGATTATTTACAAAGCAACTTACAACCACAAAAGCTTTGTTTGATACTGAAAGTTGTTTGTCAGCACATGGTTTGAGTTTCCGAGTGTTGAAATTGCCAGATCCCAGACTTTTTTCATCCCACCTAAGAGAAAACTTAAGCTGAGGCAAGAATTCGAAGTTTAAATGAATTACAGAGAGAAGCCTTTGATCAAATTATGCTTGCTGTTGATGATGCATCACATACACCAAGATGCTTCTATTTATATGCATCAGGTGGCTCAGGTAAAATATTTCCATACAATACTTTAATATTGAAAGGACTCTTCACAGTGGATTTAAATTATCAGTTCCAGTATTCGACACTTCTGTCTCTTCGATGTTGTTAAGATGGCAAAATGCTGGTCAAATTAAATCTGCCAAACTCTTCATAATAGATGAAGAACCTATGATGACAAAATATATATTCTTCGTTGCAATAAAGGTTCTTTTGAAAGAAATAATGCAAATCAGTGTTGAGTTTGGTGGAAAAGTTTTAGTTCTGGGTGGAAACTTCAGGCAAACAGTTCCTGTTGTACCCAAAAGGTTCCAAAACTCACACCATAGAAGCTTGCATTATAAGTAGTCCATTGTGGAATTGCTTCCATGAAGTACAGCAAGAATACAGCAGTTGGTTTTTAACATTGGAGATGGCATTTCTAGCAGTGAACTAGTAGAGTTTTTAAATTACCATTTTCCATCAGGAATACCTCTTCATAAACTGGTTTTAAAAGTTGGATGTATCATCATGCTCCTAAGGAACGTGAACCCCAAGAAAGGATTGTGCAATGGTACTCGCTTAGTAATAAGATCTTTAAATGAAAACATTATTGATGCAGACATATTAACAGGCACAAATGAAGGAGACAGTGTCTTCACTCCCAGAACTGATCTTGCTACCAGTGAAAACCAACTGCCATTCAGGTTGAAAAGACGAAAATTTCCTATCATTCTAGCATTTACAATTACTATCAACAAGAGTCAAGAACGACCATTCGGTCTATTTTTTCCAGAACCTCTCTTTGGTCACGGTCAACTTTATGTGGCCTTTTCCAGAAGTACGTCTAAAGAAAAAAAAATGAAGATAAAAGTTGTTGATTCACAGCTCCAAGGTAAATTGATGATATTTTCACGTTCAATGTTGTGTATAAAGAAGTAAAAAATGTGATTTTTAATGTGAATAAAATTGTTGTTAGTCAATTTATATCAATCTTTATAGTTTTCTTAACACCCGTCATCATGGTCGTGACCATAGTGTTCGAGTTCTAATTTTGAATTCACAATGATTACTCAATGAAGCATATGACACTGCTTCATTAAATATGTCCTTAATGTTAAATATTTGATTGTTTATGCTTACGTTTTGTTTGTCGAATTTTGTACAAAGCACTATCTGCGCTAGCTGGCCCTAATTTAGAAGTGATGAACTATAGAAAAGGGAACCAGTTAACACTACCCAGCACAAACTCTTGGACTACTCCTCTGCCAAAATAGTGGGATTGACCATCACTTTATAATGCTCCATGACTGAAAGGGCAAGCACGTTCGGTTATGAGAACTTGTGTTTTATGCATGTAATAAATATTTTATTCTTAAGTTACATTCATGGCTCTATTGGGTAGAGTTTTATTCATACCTCAATAGGTAGTTTACTTCTTGGGTTATATTGAAGTTACTAATGAGTAAAGATTTATTCTTGAGCTATATCCATTCTTCAAATGGAATTATTTTCACTGTAGAAGATGTGTCAGCTTAGTATATAACAAACATATCACATATCCCATTATCTTAAAGCTTACTTCTTTAATGTAAGTATCAATATTATTAAATTTTGCTAGAGTTCCAGTGTAAATAAAAATATGAAATTCGTCTTAAATGTTACGCTCTGTGGCAGGATCCAGTCACTGGTAATATACTTTTAATGAATATTTATTTTGTAGCCAATATTATCTTGTACAGAGGAGTCTATTTTATGACTTTAGTATAAGGTAACAAACACCAAATTGGATTGATCACGTTCAAAGAGATTGTGAAGTGGTATTGCAACTTTCAAAAATTCATTTTGACTTAGAAAATCTAAGGTGTGTTGTTGAAGTTCTGTCGACCGTTTGTTTCATTTGTTATTTTAGCACTTTTATTTAGATTATTTCCACAAAATACATTTTGATTCTTTGTTTACAACTGTCTTCATTTGAATTCTCAACACTAATGATTTCCAGTATCCTTCAGATAATTCTCATAGATGAAATAGCTACTAATTTCACCCTTTCATAACTAGTACAGAATATATCTTTATTCAGGTATATTATGAGATTTATCTAAATGTACATGCGGTTTTAGCATCACAGTACTATAGACAAGATATTAAAAGTTCATAAACACAATTTAATCAATCACACAGGTAAAGATTAAGCTTCAAGCTAGATGGACCTGCTGCGAAGGTAGCCCATGAAAACAGGTGGTACAGAAACCTGTACAAATTGGCTTTGGATTATTTGGATTGTTAATGTAAGCAGGAATTTAAGTATGTAACCTAATGACTTATTGAATACCGCATTAAGGCTTTTGCCTGGTTATAAAAATACGAAATTCACACAAGTCTGCCTCTTGTTTTTGATATATTTTGTTTTCTTCACCCCAGTAGTCAGTAAAAATTACATGGTAAGTGAAAAGCTAGGACGTTTGATGAAGAACACGATTATTTATGATGGGTAAAGATATTATTTTACCGAATTTGTGAATCTCGGTTTTGGGGGATATTTCAGACTTATTTGTAGGACATCATTGTACTTGAATACCACATAGTCAAAGGATTTTCTTTCGGTTTTATTGGTAATGTTAATGAACAGAATCAGAATTGAACGGCTACTTCTAGATCGTAATTTTCTTGATTTAACTATAGAGCTAATTAATTTCCATTGTTTCGAGTTAACTAATTAGCCGACTTTCCAATGTTTCACTAAACTTACAAGTTGAATTTCCTCGATTATTTGCTCAAATGTACGAGTTTATTTCTGGTTCAAGTATACTTACTAACCTTTTCTCTTTTATGTAAAAGAAAAAAAGTGTTCTTTTCTACATGTTGCCATGTGTTTGAACTTTTATTTATTTGACATCAGCAGTGGCAGCAACACGTTGTTTCAGACACCACGTGTCACTATATTTCAGTTTGTGTGTACTCAGTGGCAGCAACAAGTTGTTTCAGACACCACGTGTCACTATATTTCAGTTTGTGTGTACTCAGGCAGCCTAAACATCACTTAAGAGTTCAAAAAACTGCTGGTAACGTTGCAGGAATAAAATTAGAATAACTAGAAAAAAAACCACCAGACAACAAATGTATGCATTATATTGATAATAGACAAAAAAAGGAAATCAATTATCGAAGCATTACAGGAGCAGTATAGTTACAGTATTTTTAGTGTAACAAAATTGTTTTATTAATATAATCGTAATATATTCCATTATACTACCAATGAGTTAGTAATCTACGCGTTAGTTGAAACTATACTACCCACTACACTGGTGTAGACATTTCCGATGTTCATAACTTTGTTCACGTTCTTAAAGCTTGCGACAAACCTTCAGACCTCGTGGTAAAGGTGTAAACGTATCTGAGCGGAGCTCCTCTTCGACACAGATTAGACCTTCTGCACATTTACCCCTCCAAACGTGCCAGGGTCCTTCACACAACTCTCCTTCTCCCTGCAACAAAAAGAAAAGATCCACTAGAAGAACGAAGACAATATTAACCCTAGAACCCCTTACCCTCTCCCCAGTTGACATTTTAAAATGCATTTCTTCTAAAATATTCATGCATCAAATAGTTTGAGAGTTCGTTATTTTACTGCCTATATAAGCCCCAAAATTGTAGACTAAATTAACGTCAACACTGTATGTAATCTTACTAATTGGTAAATGAATCCTGATAACCTCCAAGTATAAGTATTTATTTTGTATACATAATAAAGTTTTTGACTCATGTTTTTACTTTTAGTCAGTCCTTTTTGATATATACATTATTACTATTTACAAATCAGCTATTTTTCGGAAAATATAGAACAGGAAGTACAGAAAACCAAGAATTTTCTAAAATACCAGAGGTGGGCGGGGGCTATCTTGGTTGATTCAATAAATATATTAATATCTCAGAAAATAGAAAAGATAGGAGGTTCTTATCGTATATTCTAGCTCATTAACATCGGTAATTTGAGTATCTAATTCGTAAGAAACTATAAACTTTGTATTTGAACATCACAAACATCTAATTTGAACCAATGTTGCCTTCAACATACCAGGTGACACAAAAAAAATCGATATTTAGGATTTTTCAAAATATTTAATTTTAAATTAAGAAATCAACTAATATATAATACTAAATTTTGTGAATTATAATCTACAGTTTGATGCTAAACTTATAGACATAAATTAAGAAATCAACTAATATATAATACTAAATTTTGTGAATTATAATCTACAGTTTGATGCTAAACTTATAGACATACATTCATAAAACAGTAATTCAATAAAAATTTTGAATGTGAGTTTACAAATACCATGACATGGCCTTTGACCCGTGACTGTAGAAAGACTCGTGTTGGTAGGGGAAAAGGAAGTGAATAACACTGTTTTGAGAGGAAAAAACTACCACCATATACTGGTTGGTTCTGTATTGTATAGCTCTGTTCCAAGTAACAAGGTTGCGATCTTGAAGCTAATGTTGGTTACTATAGGGGTGTTACTTTCTTACTTGCTTCGTAATATCTAATCAAAAACACCTTAGGTATGAAACAAGAGGGGAATGCTCAATAGCTACGGCACTTGTAATTCTTTTAGGCAGAACTAGAGTAAATTAATCTATGAGACTTTCTCTCCTTTTTATTAGCTATTTTTTTTTTTGCTCAAGCAATACCAAGTGTGGGGCGTGCATATACTCAATTCAATTTTATAACTCATCAGGATCTCTACCAGCCCACCCTCAAATTGAAATTACATTGGGCAGATTAGAGTAAATTGATCTATGAGACTTGGCGTGATCAAATATATCAATTGAAAGGGTTTTTACCTACTGAGCCCAAAACTGTAATTAGATCTCAAATCACTCAAGATATGATGGAGCTATGAGCTAAAAGTTTATACTTAAAAAAAACAACTCAGAGCAATTTTATGAGCCACTATTCCATCACTAAAAAAAAGGTGTGGTAAAAAAAAAGTATCGAGCTGCAACGTAAAGGAATGGTATCAAAAGTTTGTTTGTTTTTGAATTTCGCGCAAAGCTACACGAGGGCTATCTGCGCTAGCCGTCCTAATTTAGCAGTGTAAGACTAGAGGGAAGGCAGCTGGTCATCACCACCCACCGCCAACTCTTGGGCTACTCTTTTACCAACGAATAGTGGGATTGACCGAAACATTATAACGCCCCCACGGCTGAAAGGGCGAGCATGTTTGGTGTGACGGGGATTCGAACCCGCGACCCGCAGACTGCGAGTCGAGTACCCTAACCACCTGGCCATGCCGGGCCTGTATCAAAAGTAGCGGTCCACCTAGTAGCTACACTTATAGCATTGATAATAATTTTACAGCAAATATTCATTCCTTGGTTAGCTAGGCTACATATTTTGCTTTATCCACCATCATGACCAAAATGTAAACAAAAAATGGGTCCTGGCTAACTAATGAATGAATATTTGCTGTACAATTCTTAGCAATACTATAAGGGAAGCTTCCAGTTTGGCAACCAATTTTGATTTCATTCCTTTAAGTCGCCTGCTCAATCCTTTTTTGGCTGCACCTTTTTTTTTCTTTACACCTAAGGTGTTTTTGATTAGATTACTGTTAACTAAAACAAATTCTATTAATGCGGATTTGTCAAATGAGAAGAAAATAAACAGATGAATGTAAATATTGTGTCGATTCGATTTTTTTGGAAACATCGAAGTGTTTTAATAAGTTCTTGTTGAATTTTGCACAAAGCTACTCGAGGGCAACTGTCCCTACTATTGAAGTGATAAAATAGAGGGAAGGCAGCTAGTCAACGACACCCACCGCCAACTCGTGGGTTTGTTTGTTTGTTATGGATTTCGCTCAAAGCTACACGAGGGCTATCACTGCTAGACATCCCTCATTTAGCAGTGAAAGACTAGAGGGAAGACAGCTGGTCATCACCACCTACCGCCAAATCTTGGGCTACTCTTTTACCAACGAGTAGTGGGATTGACCGTCACATTATAATGCCCCCACGGCTGAAAGGCCGAGCACGTTTGGTGTGACAGGGATTCGAACCTACGGCTCGCAGATTGCAAATCGAGCATCCTAACCACCTGGCCATGCTGGGCAAACTCGTGGGCTACTCTAATCAGATAGGCTATAAAGGGGCGCGAAAAACAGAACCACGAATCCATAATCCAGCATGCTAACCGCTGGTTAGCCATTTGATAGTACCAGAAAAGACAAGTTGGCTAGTTGGATAATTTGTAATATTACATCACATGTAGGAGGTCAACAATAGTTTTAATACCTCTGTACCTTTTCCCAGAAGACCCATAACTGATATAATGGCACTAATATCAATATAAGACATCAGGCTTCACAAGCTTAGGCATATGAACCGTTAAACTAAGCTAGTGGTCAAACAGAATGTGCTGAGCTCCATGAACCACATTAAGGAGTAGGAGCTAATTTTTTCTGTTTGTTGTCTTATCATTACTGACAAATTTCACCGAAACTTTGGAAGCAACGCTCAGATCCTGGAGCGAAAAGAAAGAACTAGAGCATTGCCTACATTGAAGCTCCAAGTTTAAGCAGGACATTGCATTCGAAATAATAAAAATTGATTTGTTTAGTAGGCTTACAATGCGTTTTTGGATAAATTAAACAAAACACAGAAATAACTAAAGGGTCACTCAGTAGAGCGTTGATCATATTCGGCCCTCAAGAAATACTTAAATCTGTCCATATATCCTCCGTTATTAATGTTCATGAAACATTTTAGCAGGACAATGAGGAATAATATTCTACACATGTCCACCAAGTTTAATCCAAATCCGATCATTTTTGACTGAGTTATAGAGCAAAAGTAGTGTGAAAAATCGGTTCCCACGTTAATAGATAGGGATTTTCTTGATGCTAATGACCTTGACCTTCTAAAAAAAAACATTTCTAAGTTGTGTCATAGTCCAAATATTTGCCAACTTTCGCGCAAATCCATTCAGAGCCGTTTCCGAGAAATGTTGCTGACAATCACACACGCGCACACACAAGGGTGAAAACACACCTTACAAAACAGATGCAGATTATAAACTCACACAACACATATAGTCACTCTACCTTTCCGCAGACTGTACAGCACCTACATTCGTCGGTTGTCGTTCCTGCTGAACAATCGGATGGGTCAAGTGGTGAGCATTTGTCCAGTTCACAAGGGCGGCAGGTCAAGGCATAGGCAACCCTACAAGAACCCAATTCTTTCTTTAATAGAATGAAACAATACCCATAAAAGTAGTAAGAATGTACAATACCCAATCATTTAGAACTGTGTTTGTTTGCCAATTCAGTATTGTTTGCTTGTTTGTTTTTGAATTTCGCGCAAAGCTACACGAGGGCTATCTGCGCAGTGTAAGATTAGAGGGAAGGCAGCTGGTCATCACCACCCACCGCCAACTCTTGGGCAACTCTTTTACCAACGAATAGTGGGATTGACCGAAACATTATAACGCCCCCAAGGCCGAACGGGCGAGCATGTTTGGTGTGACGGGGATTCGAACCCGCGACCCTCAGATTGAGAGTCAAGTGCCCTAACCACCTGGCCATGCCGGGCCACCAATTCAGTATAATATTGAAGTTCTAAAAAAAACACACACACACACGCTAACGAAGAAAACAATAATTCAAGCATGAGTTGTCAAAAAACAATAATAATAAAGAATTTGAGTTTGTTGACTGGTATCATGGTGTTGTTGACTGGTATCGTGGTGTTGTTGACTGGTGTCGTGGTGTTGTTGACGGGTATCGTGGTTTTGTTGACGGGTATCGTGGTGTTGTTGACGGTATCGTGGTGTTGTTGACTGGTATCGTGGTGTTGTTGACTGGTATCGTGGTGTTGTTGACGGGTATCGTGGTGTTGTTGACTGGTATCGTGGTGTTGTTGACTGGTATCGTGGTTTTGTTGACGGGTATCGTGGTTTTGTTGACGGGTATCGTGGTGTTGTTGACGGGTATCGTGGTTTTGTTGACTGGTATCGTGGTGTTGTTGACTGGTATCGTGGTTGTGCTATTCTAGCGCTCCCCTCTTTTCGAAGTTATACTTTGTAAGTTTCCTCCCTGCTAATCTAGTTGTAAGAATGCTCGGATTGTGAACCTCGGGATTTATGGTTCGTTATCCTTTGCCGCAGGGATTTCAGTCCTCCCTTTGTACTTGGATTGGCATTGTATAAGTCCCCCGGTGGGGCAGCGATAAGTCGTCGGATTTACAACGCTAAAAATATAGGTTCGATTCTCCTCGGTGGACCCAGCGGATAGTCCGATGTAGCTTTGCTATAAGATAAACACACACGGAGACATTGTATAAACAATGTTAACAATATATTTTATACGTTACTTTATATTTATGTTAAATATTTGTCTTATATATATGTATATATAGTGTACATGCACGCGTATTTATTGATGTTGCTTCATTTAAGTAGAGCGCCCCAGTGGCACAGTGGTATGTCTGCGGACTTACAACACTAGAATCCGGGTTTCGATACCCGTGGCGGGCAGAGCACAGATAGCCCATTGTGTAGCTTTGTGCTTAATTTCAAACAAACAAACAATCATTTAAGTAGAACATTAATTTAAATTTGACATTTACCACGTGTTATTGGAACGCGTTTTATACATACGGAATTATACTTTTGTATCGTCTATTCTATTTTCATTCTGCCTGATGATGGCCAGAACAAATGTGGCCAAAATGTAACCAAATATTTTGTACAATAATAAATAATTGTGGTTTAATTGGTGTATTACTTTTATTAATTAACTACCAAAAGACTTATTGAGTAAACCAGTTGATGATACACGAAATTCTACCGCTGTTACTTGTGTACATTTTTAAATATGGGATATGTGACGAATCTGTTGGTGGTGATTGAATACTGTGTAGTATTACCATCATTACCAGTATATATATATTATATGTTTGTTTGTAATTAAGCACAAAGCTACACAATGGGCTATCTGGGCTCTGCCCACCACGGGTATCGAAACCCGGATTCTAGTGTTGTAAGTCCGCAGACATACCACTGTGCCACTGGGGAGGGACAACCTCGTGGTTTATTTGTTTGTAATTAAGCACAAAGCTACACAATGGGCTATCTGTGCTCTGCCCACCACTGGCATCGAAACCCGAATTCTAGCGTTGTAAGTCCGCAGACATACCGCTGTGCCACTGGGGGGGGGGGGTATAACCTCTAGGAAATGTTTTAGAATTTCCAACACAGCTTTATGCCCCTGGGATTCAATCATCAG
>NW_013670309.1:53909-55826 GCF_000517525.1 Limulus polyphemus
TTGTTTGAACATTGTCAAGGTTCTACTACCCGCTTTAAGTTCCGTTGTTTGAACATTGTCAAGGTTCTACTACCCGCTTTAAGTTCCGTTGTTTGAACATTGTCAAGGTTCTACTACCCGCTTTAAGTTCCGTTGTTTGAACATTGTCAAGGTTCTACTACCCACTTTAAGTTCCATTGTTTGAACATTGTCAAGGTTCTACTACCCACTTTAAGTTCCATTGTTTGAACATTGTCAAGGTTCTACTACCCACTTTAAGTTCCATTGTTTGAACATTGTCAAGGTTCTACTACCCACTTTAAGTTCCATCGTTTGAACATTGTCAAGGTTCTACTACCCGCTTTAAGTTCCATTGTTTGAACGCGGGTAGTAGAACCTTGACAATCAAACAATGGAACTTAAAGTGGGTAGTAGAACCTTGACAATGTTCAAACAATGGAACTTAAAATGAAGCTACACAATGGGCTATCTGTGCTCTGCCCACCACGGGTATCGAAACCCGAATTATAGCGGTGTAAGTCCGCAGATATACCTCTGTGCCACTGGAGGGGGGTGGTGGCTGAAAGTATGTATTCCGAATATATTTTATCTAGGTTACAACAGTAAGTTCCTAATCCACATTCTGCCTTTCAAAGATCTCTGTTGTTGTTTTTTATCACTTCCGTTTGTTGTCTGACTTCCCTCTGATGTAGGAGACTTTGTGATTAAGCAAGGACCTTCCTTTTAGTTTAATCTTCAGGAAAACCGGGACAGTAGAAGTTAAAACAAGTAAGCAGATTTGGTGGTTGTGTTCCAGACTAGATTATGGCGTGGTATGCACTAAAGATATGCACACCGTGAAGTAGGTAAAAGTCACATTTTTTACAGAGTTTACCCTCTGCCACACCATTAAGGAAAACTAGAGAATTCGTTAACAAAAACGTGAGCTCTCAACTACATAACTGGAGTGTAAACAGCCTCGAGCGGAAGGAGCTCAAGTATCTTGAAATAGTAAAACCTTGACAATGTTTGCTTAATTACAAACAAACATATAATATATATATACTGGTAATGATGGTAATACTACACAGTATTCAATCACCAACGTAATGATTCGTCACATAAACAAACCACGTAAAACAAAATTAATCATACCAAGTTCATTTGTTGTTAACAGTGATTTTTAAATATGGTGTGCGTGTGTGTGTGTGTTTGTGTATTTTGTCTTTAACTCAGTTTACCCATTTTTTTAGATAATAAGATTACTTCTAATTTATCTGTCTCTTTTTTTCTGGTGGTTAGGGCGCTCAACTCGCAATCTGTGGGTCGCGGGTTCGAATCCCCGTCACTCCAAACATGCTCGCCCTTTCAGCCGGGGGGGGGGCGTTATAATGTGACGGTCAATCCCACTTTTCTTTGGCAAAAGAGTAGCCCAAGAGTTTGTACTGGGTAATGTTAACTAGTTCCCTTTTCAATAGTTCATCACTTCTAAATTAGGGCCAGCTAGCACAGGTAGCCCTCTTGTAGCTTTGCGCGAAATTCAAAACAAACTTTTTTTTTTTTCTTACCCAACTTAAATACAATGTTATTGAGTAACTTCCTTATACTTCATTGTATTTTTCAGGCATTGAATTCTGACAGGAAACAACTTTGTAATGTTAACTATTATTTTCTGCTGTGTGTGTTTATCGTGTATTTCTAACACAGAATGACAATACGTACGTTGTCTTGAGTTACGTTTCAATGGAAGAAGTTGAAATACCTCCAATTGTCCTTTAAAATTCTCATTATCTGAAAATCAAGTCAAATAAGGCCATTAAATACTAAACTAATTATTTCATATTTTTCCGCTTTGCTCTTGAAAACAACAAGTTTCGAAATAAAATAGCAAAAACAAATACTACAGATGTGTTTGTTTGTTTTGAATTTCGAGCAAAA
>NW_013670309.1:56651-62840 GCF_000517525.1 Limulus polyphemus
AAACATTTGGTACAAATTATGGGTTAAACATTTGGTACAAGTTATGGGTTAAACATTTGGTACAAATTATGGGTTAAACATTTGGTACAAGTTATGGGTTAAACATTTGGTACAAATTATGGGTTAAACATTTGGTACAAGTTATGGGTTAAACATTTGGTACAAATTATGGGTTAAACATGTGGTACAAGTTATGGGTTAAACATGTGGTACAAGTTATGGGTTTAAACATTTGGTACAAGTTATGGGTTAAACATTTGGTACAAGTTATGGGTTAAACATTTGGTACAAGTTATGGGTTAAACATTTCACAAAATAACACGACTTTTTCAAAACTCTCACGCCTACACTTTAACTTCTCAGAAATAGTTTAGGGAACTATTTTCCCGTTATAGTGTATTTACCGCCATTAGTTTCGACGATGCCTCCCCCACCAGTAGCACAGCGGCATGTCTGCGGACTTACAACGCTAGAATACGGCTTTCGATACCCGTGGTGGGCAGAGCACATCTAGCCCCTTGTGTACCTTTGTGCTTAACTTCAAACAAACAATAGCTTCGACACCGTTAATTTAATCTTATTACATAACCTACAGTCAGAGCAAGCTGAAAGTGAATTTAAAAATCAACATGGCGGTGAGTATAGCTAAGTTAATCTGTTTTTCTTACGTTCTCAGTTCCAAAGACTAGAATTCATTGTTTAATCAATTGCGTACCATTGCCGTTAGCCATATTAGTATGTTAATATTATTAGCACGTTAAGACACTTACCCCGTAAAACACACGAGTAAAATGACGACGAACACATAAATATTGCCCATTCTGCTTGTTGTCAACGTAACCAGTCAACAGCGATCATAAAACTGTTTGTTAGCTTCGCTTCTCAAGCTGAATATTTTATCTGCTTAGGGTTACTCTTATACTGGATATCCTGTGTGGCCGTGATGATGATGTCATAACTCGTGGCGAGTCCAAGGACAAAAACCGGGAATTCCACACTTTACAAACAATTCGTATTTAGTCAGTCACGTTGAGATTTTGAACACATATTTACTTAGACTAACAGTTTGACATATTTTTCTACTGCACTCGTGTGTAAGCGTTAGCTAGCTTGTCTGTCGTAATTGTTTCTCGAGTGGCGAAGAAAAACGGGTGGGTACTTACTTAAAAGCTGGTTTATTTTTAAATGTTCCACAGGTACGGAATGTTTATTGACTACGGAAGAGGTTGAATTACTTTAACACCCACTAAAAACAATTGTGCAATTTCTTCAGAATTAAGATTCTTAGCACTTTGATTGCACATTTCGCAACATCAAAACATAAATTAAAAATAACAAACAGCGAACAGAAGTTTATAATTATTTGATATTTTTTTTTATTATTATTTGGCTTGAACAGTTCGAGCTCACTTATCATTACAGAGAAGCCGGCCCGACATGGCCAGGTGGTTAGGGTGCTCGACTCGCAATCTCTGCGGGTCGCGGGTTCGAATCCCCGCCCCACAAAACATGGTTGCCCTTTCAGCCGTGGAAACGTTATTATGTGACGGTCAATCCCACTATTCGTTGATAAAAGAGTAGCCCAAGAGTTGGCGGTGGGTGGTGATGACTAGCTGCCTTCCCTCTAGTCTTACACTGCTAAATTAGGGACGGCTGGCGCAGATAGCCCTCGTGTAGCTTTGCGCGAAATTCAAAAACAAACAAACATTACAGAGAAAGCGGTTTTCCTATACATTTTTAACTTTTTATTTGTTTGTTTGTTATAATTCTAAAGGTTGCTACTGCTACCTACTTTAAATATAGTTAACTTTCAAAGACTAAATACCTCCCTGTTTCTAATAGCCACAAGCTCAAAACTCCTAAGTTTTTATGTAAAGTGCAAGCACGAGACTACTGTCGAAACGAGCGTGCGTGCCCACATTTTCTTAACCTGCAGGTTTATGGCTCCTCGAGTCCCAAGTTCGTGTCCTGTTACTACAGGAAAAAAAATTGCGCTCCGCACGCTGGGACGTAGATGTGTTTTAAGGTAATGGTCAAATCCTATTATTCAGACAGACAAACATAGCCTGACAGTTGGCGGTTGGTGTTGTTGACCAGCTGTCTTCCTGGTAGTCTATCAGTTCAAAACTGGGGATGGCTAGTGCAGATAGCCCTAGAGTAGCTTCTCGTTGATATCCAATAAACCACAAAATAAACCGTGGAAACGGCTTCTTTGACATCACCTCTCCAGGTTAACCAAACTTACAGAAACCATCATGTATTAGCGGTATTCTGTGGTGTCCTGACTGGGTTTTTACCTCTTTATTCGACAAATATTACCTTGTTTAACTGAGAAAAAGAAATATTCTGGCGCGAAAATTTTCAGAAATATTTGTATGGTCAATGAGAATGTATTTGGTTTAGAATATTCCTGAAAATGGTCAAGGACCAGAAATAAAACAACAACACATTTTCGATGGCATAAAGATGACTGCAATCAGAAATAGAAGATGTACGATGTACATAAAACTAAGCAGAACTAAAGAAACTGGTTAGTTTACATCTTAGGATGTTTTGCACACAAACTTTCTTTCTCGTGCCTCCCAGTGGCACAGCGGTTTGTCTGCGGAATTACAACGCTAGAAACCGGGTTTCGATACCCATGGTAGGCAGAGCACAGATAGCCCGTTGTGCAGCTTTGTGCTTAGCTACAAACAAACTATTTCTCGTAGCCAAGGTGCGATTTGATAAATAGAAAGGGGGAATTTCCCTGACTCTTTTTCTTTTATCCCCGGGACTAAAGCATCAGTTGTCATCCCGGGGGGGGGGGAATCCTGCGATTAAAGATTATGAACTTATAATGCATTTCTTCTGAAAATTTTAAACTTAAATATCTCGTACTGTAAACCCCCATTTATTTGTCTGTCTTTCACACGACCTTTATTCTAGTGATTACCACGTTCACACACACACACATACAAACACTAACAACAGGGCGCTTAATAATATTTTCAACTCAGTCCGTATGTGCAGTATATTTAATCAGGTGCCTTGTTTTGTATCCAATTCTTGCATAATCATACTAACACACTCAACATTAAAGAATGCATGCTTTTGTTAGATGACTAAAAATGTTTGTTTTTGTTTTAATTTTGCGCAAAGCTACACGAGGGCTATCTGCGCCAGCCGTCTCTAATCTAGCAGTGAAAGACTAGAAAGAGGCAGCTAGTCATCATCACCCACCGCCAACTCTTAGGCTACTTTTTTACCAACGAATATTGGGATTGACCTTCACATTATAATGCCCAATGGCTGAAAGGGCAAGCATGTTTAGTGGGACGAGGATTCGAACCCGCGACACTCAGATTGCGAATCAAGCGCCCTAACCACCTGGCCAGGCCGGGCCGGCTAAAAAAAAGGAAATTACAGTACCATAAACAAGTAAAAAAAAGAAAAAAAGACGCTTTTATCATGAAGATTTACTGGTTTGTTGTTAAGCTCAAAGCAACACAATGACTTATATGTGCTTCGCCCACCACGTGTGTCAAAACCAGATTTTTAGTGTTATAAGCCCTCAGAATTACCACTGAGTCACCAGGGGGCTGTTGGATATACAAGACTGTTTAGTTTAAGAGTTATTATTTAGTTTTTTTAGTGATTTAATATTTAACGATGCTTGTTTCGTTTTCATAACAAGTATGTTAAAAGGTAATAATTTTAAAAGCGATAGTTATTACAAGTTTCTTTACGTAACTATGTACAAGTCGTACGTTGTGTATGCAGTTTATTTGTTGTACTATGCTTTGATAATAATTTTGACATCATCTTACTGGAAGCTTCGAAGTCTTTCCCGTTATGTTTAATATTGTTGTTACAAGAGGACTAGATATTTCAAGATTTTTCTGTCGCGTGTTATAAATACGTGCAGATCCAGTGAATGGAAGTTAAGTTAGTGAAAGTAAAGATAGACTGCATGATTGTCAGTTTAGCCTTAACGGGCGATTTATAAAGTGAGAGTTTCACAGTTTGTATTGTAATAACAAAGATAAAGAAGAAGAATTTGTCTTCTCAAAGGGTGTTCTGAAGTAATTGAACTTGCCTGTGTGGACTTTGATGAAAAGCTCTGGATACGACTATGGGAACCAATAGCTATATTGGCGATTTTGAATTGAGTTTCACAGCTTGTATTGTAACAACAGAGATAGAGAAGAATAATTCGTCTTATAATGTCGTAACCCACGGGGTAACGTAAGTGAATTTGTCAATGATTCAATTATGATAATAGGGAAGAGAAGAAATAATTTGTCTTGTTAATTAGGTTCTAAAGTAATTAAACCAGACTGTGTGGACTTTTGACGAAAAAAAAGAATTATTTAAAGCTCTAGATTGAACTGTAGTAAAAAATAGTGTAACAATTTTTTTTGTACATACGTTTGACTTGTTTTGAATATATATTATTTTAAAACAATTGGATTGTGTGCTGTTCGTTTATTTCTGAAATTTATCGCCAAAAAATCACAGACACCTACTGTAAAGAATCCGGCCCATATACATAAGTAAAAAATCTGACAAAGGCCTATCGTGAAGAATACGATAAAAACTTCTTAGCACCGTCCGTGGATTCAAATCTACATGCTTTAAAGCATTAAAGAAACTAACGATGCAACACAAATGATTGAACCTGAACATGGCAATCGTTCTCAACCAAATAAAAAACATTAATTTTTTTTTCAGGTCACATTTTGTATTTGAAAACGCTAAAATAAAAATCGTTAAAATTTAAACAAAAAGAGGTAAGATAAAGAGGTTTACTTATGGTGTGTCAAGACTTGCCATACTGTTTTATCCCTTCCCCCCTGGTGAAACAATGGTACGTCTATGGCCTTACAACACTTAAATCCGGAGTTCGATTCCCCACATTGGACACGGCTGATAGCATAATGACCTTGTGCTCTATAACAAAGAAAATATCCCCCCCCCCCACATACACACTCGAAAGTTGACAACTTGCACCTTACACATAGCTGACCACAGTCGTTATTAAACAAAGAAACTCCACACTACTAGTCATGGGAAAAGCATGAGAGAAAGCAGTTAATCAAGTCCAGAGATCTCTGGTTTGTTTACATCATCCTACCCGGAAAAAGCTTGACATAACATGAGAAACATCTGAGAAAAGGTGCTTACCTTGTGCATTCAAACTGCTAGCATACAGGTCAGTGCATACTGACATGACTCCCGCTAGCATACAGGTCAGTGTACACTGACATGACTCCCACTAACATACAGGTCAGTGTACACTGACATGACTCCCACTAACATACAGGTCAGTGTCTACTAACATGACTCCCGCTTGCATACAGGTCAGTGTCTACTGACATGACTCCCGCTAGCATACAGGTCAGTGTATACTGACATGACTCCCGCTAGCATACAGGTCAGTGTACACTAACATGACTCCCACTAACATACAGGTCAGTGTATACTGACATGACTCTCGCTAACATACAGGTCAGTGTATACTGACATGACTCCCACTAATATACAGGTCAGTGTCTACTAACAAGACTCCCGCTTGCATACAGGTCAGTGTCTACTGACATGACTCCTGCTAGCATACAGGTCAGTGTATACTGACATGACTCCCTCCCAACTGTTATGTTGCAATCTATCATAATAATATTCAGTTTTTGTCTGTCCTGAAAATTCGCGTGCACCATACTATCTAAATACGCATACACGCGAACATAATTTCAATAGATGTAAACAAAAGGTGAATGTTTATATACTTTAGTAGGCTTTTTGTACGATAACGTATGAAAAGTTTATCAAAGTTTTTAAAAACGTCTAAGGTCAGGTCGTAGAATAACATTATAAGTTTATTTATTGATAATATTAAGTATGGCAAAGTTTAGCCATAACTAAATTAAAGCAAAAAACTTACACAAATACAGTGTTAATTTATTTCATTATCACATATAGTCCTTACTTAATAAAGGCTTAACTAATATTAGGCCTTAAAAGTTAGTCAAGTGGACTTACAGATTTCGCTGTCTGCGATTAGAATTATTTTGTATTATTCTAGAAATCCTGTGTTTAAAGAAGCACTGTTGCAATAGATATACTAAATAGTTAAAGAAGTACTATTGTTGCGTCAGCAGTCACATGACTACAGTGACGCAACGTTTCTAGAATTATCATGTACTTTGG
>NW_013670309.1:63722-70762 GCF_000517525.1 Limulus polyphemus
GAACGAAGTTACGAAAAAAATCAATTAACAAACGGAGACGTAACACTATTGAATATTTATTGAACATAGGCCGTTCTTAATAAAGGCTTAACTAATATTAGGCCTAATACAAGTAGAACTATAAATTTCGGTGTCTGCGATTAGAATTATTTTGTATTATTCTAGAAATCCTGTATTTAAAGAAGTACTGTTGAAATAAATACTAATATGACCACAAATGTTTTTCGGGTCTCTGATAGTAGCTCCTAATGCTTACATTATCATATTTTTGTGGTAAAAACAAATACCTAATTCTACTTTAATACCTCTTCAGCTATAATAACTAGTACCTTAATATTAGTTTTGCACAAATGTTTACTCTATGCACCGATATAATTAAATATAATTAACAGTGCACTTAAATTAAACCTGTAATGTAAAACTACATTAGACATATAAAATACTTCTTTAATATAAACGAGACGCTGTTTAGGGGAGAGAGTAGGTAAAGATTCCCCTACCTCGACCCTTATCAGCACATTTAAAGTTAACTTTAATGGATAGTACCGGAGGAAATGAAGAACAAAAAATAAATAAGAAAAGTTATATTTACCGCCGTGTTCTTTCCTCTCACAGTATTACACGAAATAGAAACAAGACGACATTCTATCAGGTTAAGTTAACACCTCCAACTTTCGTTGGTCAGCCATAGTTTTTCTTCCTCTCTAGCCACTTGAAATAGAACATGGTGCTTGTTGGACCTATCAGAACTTGAAATCCAGTAGACCTCCCCTTTGGTTGAACAAACATATTTCATCCTGTTTCTATCTCTTATTGCCTCCGTGAGCCGTCTGTGATCGTAACTCACTCTAATGTTTGATCTTACCCTTGTCATTACTACTGGTATACTTTCTCCTAAGTTGGCATGCACTGCTCTACATCTGGATGCCCAAATCTGATATTTTAATTCACTCACAAATAAGATAAAAGAAAAGATATGTTTTTTAGTGACATGTAATGAAATATGACAGTTGCGTAACTGAGAGGTCTGACCTTAAAGATAATTGAAACTTTTCTCCAGTAAATCTGAACATTAGGACAGTCAAATAAGAGACGTTTCACTGTGTCTGTGCTCGAGTAATAAGGATACTTATTTATCTTCGTTGATATAAATCTTTGTAACCTTTTTCTACTATTTATTATATTGTGGGCTATCTTAAAGTTCAAATCTCTTATTTTACCTTCTAGTTTTTTATTACTTATGTTTTTTTCCATGTCTGTGTCCAATTTACCTGTTGGTGTTGTTCTTGTATTTTGGGTGTTACTGTCGGTGTTAGTAAATTATAAATCTCCTGTATCTTCATTGTATACTATTTTATTTGTTTATTTTATTTACGTTATCAGTTATGCTTTACTACAACCTGTAGGGAATTTAGAAAACGACTTATCAAATACACCTGAGCTACGCTCGACCTTTAGTTCACTATTTGGCACTTATATTGTAGATTTGCCCCCAGTGGCACAGCGATATGTCTGCGGACTTACAACGCTAGAAACTGGGTTTCGATACCCGTGGTGGGCAGAACACAGATAAGTTCATTGTGTAGCTTTGTGCTTAACTTCAAACAAAACAACAACAACAAAAATATATTTTGTAGATTTAGCGCCCTCTTTCGATAATAGCATGAAACACAATGGATGTTCATGATGTCAGAAAAACACGTAGGTTTAAGAAGTCTTGATACAAATGGAAAAACAAACAAACCCTGTAACCCGAGCTCTTTCGAAAGGTGGACCTTTCTTCTTCAGGAGCAAACTTGGAATCTGTAGATGTAATATTACTTTTAACGAATGCCTTAGAAGTTTCAGTTATTTTAATTATTATGACAAAAATTCCTATGTTATGTTCTTCCTTATTTTATTATCAGATAAATATTATGAAAACTGTCTTATTCCCAAATAAGTTGTTTGACATTTATTTAGAATTTTCTACCGCTAGGCTTTGAATAAACAATAGTAAATTAAGATTTATTTAGCAGTAATATTTTTCATTGTTTAGCCAACCGAGTTATCTTATGAAAGATAAGATATCATTGGTTGATAATATAATCTTTACAATATTTGTACACTTGTTAATTTTATGCTTCCAATTTTACTTAGGCGCGGTTCTGTCCAGCGCTAGAGCTCTGGATTTCGGACCTGGAGAATAGAGTTCCAATCCGTGTGACACTACAAATTATTCACGAATTTTAAGATGTAACTGTTTGAAAGAGTGGCTCTCGAACCGTTATCGTGAATGGTGGGTGTTAACACATAGTTTTAGTAGCTTTGCTATAAGTACTACTTAACCATAATTGTTTTGCGCGTTTGGCGGACTGGCTTATTGACGTCAAATTAAGATGTGGCAGTGATGATTCGGTGGAGTAAAAACAAGGTAAATATTTGTGTCTTTTGTCAATAACGGGGAATTAAAGACAGCAGATATGTCATCCCACCTCCCCCCAGATAAATCAAAAGACCTGATAGATAGCTTGACATTCATACACGGGTTTCTAGATTGTTTTACACCACTGGCCTTTCAGTATTCACTCTAACCTCACACATGAGGTGATTCCCGCTGACAAGTATTCACTCTAACCTCACACATGAGGTGATTCCCGCTGACAAGTATTCACTCTAACCTCACACATGAGGTGATTCCCGCTGACAAGTATTCACTCTAACCTCACACATGAGGTGATTCCCTGCTGACAAGTATTCACTCTAACCTCACACATGAGATGATTCCTGCTGACAAGTATTCACTCTAACCTCACACATGAGGTGATCCCCGCTGACATTCTACCCTCTGTGCAAGATAGAGATGACATTTAAGGTGGAGTTAGAAACGCGAGGTCTATAAGGAGTTTTTATCCCCTTGATACTTAGCAATTCTTATTGTTTCTTTCGAGTTGAACAGTATAAGGTTGGTGGATATGGTGTGGAAAGAAGAATACAAGTCTTTATCATTATTGTTTTCATCTGCATCCCAGGTGGGGGCCTCTGATTTTGGAGTCTTCTACTGCTAGATACATAGAAGTGATGTCAGACAGGAACGTCCAGTCGTCAGCATGATGTGTTATGTTACCTTTCATATACATATGGTTAATTTGGATGTGTGTGTAGGTGACTTCAGGTGAGCAATCTGGATGTTTTGCAGATTGCAATGGTGATTTTGTTTTTCCACTAAGAGTTGTCATAATGGATCAACATGTGGTACAAAATTAAATAGAGTGAAAATTAATTTCTCAGAGCCTGAGAGTTTAGTTTCTTGAAAGAGCGTGATTTTATAATATTCAGAAAGCTTTTCATGGCAGTATTTGCTTCCTTTGGTTCTGTTAACATTGCAGTAACCTATTATAACATATCTGTGTTTAGGCCTTGATTTCCCCGTCCTTTTCTTTCTGCTGCTAGTCAGCCAATGGGCATTTTTCTGAGTGTTTTTTAAATAAATTGTCTACAAGCAATACAATAATCACTTGTTGTTCATAACTCCTGTCCTTAGCTGTTTACATTCTAAAATGTGATGCCAGGTTAGTAGCCTATTATAATGGGTCTGCCATTCTCGAGTTGGGTGTATGATCATACCCTCCCACTGTCGACAAACCTCTCTGGCACATGTCCGAGGTCCTATTGATGGAAACTTTACAGTATGATGATTGACACTGGTTCCATAGCTACACTTGTTGACCCAATTTGGTAATGAAAGATGGGAAACTGCCTCCAGTTATGAAGAAAGAAGAGGGAATGAAGCAAACAGCGAGTACACATAAAGTTCCAGCAAAGGGGAAGTTGTAAGCTAGCGCTTACTCTAGGAGGTTTCTCTGTACCTCATGATATGTGGGTAATTTATATCGAGGAAGAGAGCATTTCAGGAACTAACTTCATGTGGAGACATTGATGCGAGGTTAGGCCACCTTCAAAAGCTTCACAGTCTATAACTAGAAAATTCCTGTGGACGACATGACAAATGTTACACTAGAGGTTAAACTCCCCGTGAGAACACGGAGAGCAGGCATTGTACCATCAACAAGTTAAATACTTGTACTAATACATATAAAAATAAATTTACATCTAGTGATAGGGCTGTAATTGAAACAAACAACCCAGCATGTCCTGATGGATTAATGAATGGCACAACTTTCATGGATCTGAAGTATACAGGTGTCATCATTACAGCCATGAACACAACAAACAATAAAATTCGAGTTAAATCTAGATGGAACATTGCACGATGTGATGATATACATGTTGTTCTTTCACATCAAAGAACATCAGAAGTAGTTACCGCTAAGGAGAGTGTGTAGGAAGTCTGATGTCGAATCCATAAATAAGTATAGCTTACCACTTTTCTTACAAAATCTGTATGACTGAAGCTGTGGAGGTCTTACAAATGATCAGTGCTGATTGTTTTACATAACTTGATCATGGAATATCAAGACACCTTTTTCAGTAGACCTCATGACTTAGGTCATCCAAGCCAATCCAAAAGTCATCATCTCTTTCAATAACAAATTGGGTTCAACTGTTGTAGCTGTAAAACCATATTGATCATCATAATGCAAGGTCTCCTATCAATAAACCCGTAGGTTTGTAGACTGGTTTCTATAAACAATGGAGTTCCTATATTATTTGGGGCAGATGGGGTATTCTCAGCTCAACTTTGCCTCATAAGTCCAACTAATTCCTATTTCCAGATGTCTGTTTAGCCTTTTGTTGCTCTTTTAACCTTGTTGGGCTTCAAGATTTATCCTTTGGGTATTGTCTCAACAACTGTTGAGTCCTAACAACCTTGGCTGTAATGACCATGTTTCCCACATCTATAGCAATAGAAAAGCTCATATTTCCTACAAGATTTTGTTTGCTGTTCCTGACAATATGCTCTTTCAAGTTGCACTAGAAACACTATTGTGTTGTTGCGCACCCCCCCCCCCCAGTGGCACAGCGGAATATCTGTGGACTTACAACGCTAGAAACCGGGTTTCGATACCCGTGGTGGGCAGAGCACAGATAGCCTATTGTGTAGCTTTGTGCTTACTATAAACAAACAAAATAAATTGTCTTGTTGCTTATTTCCTTCATTCTGTTTAACCGATTATCTAATTCATCTTTTAATTATTCTAAAGTCTTGTCAGTAGGAGTTGATTTTTCAATACTATACAATCTGATGATCCAATAACGTTTTTAATTGTTTGTCTGCATTCTAGTTCCATTCCCAACTGCAAGACTTCCTTTAAGGCTGGACGCCTACTAATTCAAATATCCTTGTCTATTATGGTGTCTATAAAATGGTCACATACCAACGAACCCATTATTGCATGGGGATCACTGGGGTAAGATAAATGGGCAAGTCTATCCAAATCTTCTGCAAGTTCAACTAAGTTCTCCTCTTTCTTCCATACTCTGCTTCAGAACTTTGTTCTCGATATTTGTTTCTGGTGCGACACTCCAAACGTATTGAATAAGGTGGTTATCAAAGATTGGTAGTTGTATGGTTCTCAGCTGGAAGATTGCTTAATGTTGTCAAACCTGGTCCTTTGAAATGAACAACAAGATAGATGGCTTATTGTTCACTCTTCCACCATTCACTCTGGAAATTATTTCAAATTGGACCTGATATAACTCCTATAGTACCTTCTCATCATAGTTTATTGGTTGCTCTATTGGCCAATGTTGAATCGATCAGCTAAATTTGGAATTTGATTGTGTAGTGTCATGACTTGTGTAGCCCAGAAAGGTCTTTCAGTAACAGCTGATACAGCAGTTGTGATAAGAAACGCAGACCAAATTGTTTCACCTATGTCGTCCAGGCTAAAATTCCTAAGCTGATGCACAAAAAGGTGTGGCTGCTTTAATTAATCTTTTCACATAATAATTCCTATTCCAGATGCCATATTTTGTCACTTATGTTCCTTTCTACTTATTCATGTCATTTTTACTTTATCAAGTTTATAGTAATAGGCTTTCTTTGTTTTGTTGACGTATTTCTTACCTCTTCAAACTTGTTTTTGTAACATATCTGTACATCTACAATAGTTTCATTGATCTTGCCTTCAATAAAATTCATTTTTGATTTTAGTTCTTTCTTAAATAGTACTTGTTTTTTTCTTTTAACTTCCTTCTTTAATTCCTGTTTTTTATCTCTTGATCATCTTTCATTTTTCTGAAAATTTCTTCTTCTGTTTTTCTCCTTCATTTCTTCTAATTTTTGGTGTCATTCTTCACGGCTCTCTCTCTTAATTGTCTATTTCTTTCTTCTTGTTCTTCTTTTAATTGTTTGTTACGTTCTTCTTGGTCTTTTACAGACCATCTCAGAAGTTCTAGCCCATGGGTATAATAATTAAATGATGACACATGAAAACAAAATAGGACAATCATTAGCCTAAACGAAAAGTGAAACATAATTTGAATATTTTATATTGAACATATACTTATTAACATTATTTAACATTAAATAAATGCTTTTCTAGCCTTTTTCAGTGCGTAAAAACAAGTCGCGAAATTTAACAAATGCAACAAGTAACAAGTGTTTAAATTTCTGGTCCCTTTTGAGCTTGAGGCCTGGACCAAATAGCTTCTGTCCCTCTATCTAATTGGACATTGTTTATGTTTGTTCGTTACATGATTTTATCATGTCTAACAGTTTCCACTTTCAGTGTGTGCCCTTGTTCTCATGGTCTTTTTTAATGAAAGTTTAGATTTAATCAAAGTCAATTTTTTACCAAAATAATACCTTTTCTGACACCACTGTTGTAATGTTGTTCTTTCACTGATAGGTTATTTGAAATTATATTATAAAAACAATTCAATGTCTAATCCACATAACAACAACAAATTATTTTTATTTCTTCATTAACGTTTATTTAGAGGTTTATACACGCTGTTACTTGTTTTAGGCCTTTTTACATATTAGAATTTCAAATGGCCTGAAACTGACTTAAATGATACTTTAAATTTAGTAGTTAAATTAAAGCGATATATAGTCAGTTTATGACATTTGTCAACAAGATTGATACACACAG
>NW_013670309.1:70783-85260 GCF_000517525.1 Limulus polyphemus
TTTTCTTTTTTTAACACAAATACGTTTTAATATACACACGCAACAATACAATTTACAATAACAGTTATTACAAACAGTTACTATAAACGATGATTTATAAATAAAAGTTTCACAAATTTACAAGCAATATAAAGTCTTCTTTCTGGTTTGGAACTTCCTTAATATCTTATCGAGGGTTCACGATGAGCGAGTTAATTTCGAGTTGACGTAGGCACAATTCACTTAACAGGGAGCTAGCTAGCCCTGTAGTCTTCACTGTTCATACTCCTATTAGAGATTTCGTTTCCACCAATGACGTTAGGTAATGTTTTCGTAAAAGTATTAATGTCCGATGTGAATCCACTGAAGTTAAATGGTTTGTAATGTTCGAAATTTATAAATATTCCTGGTCACATATCTGAAGTTTTCCGATTGATAAGCGTTATAACAATCACAATTATAGCTTCCGAAGTTTATAGCACACTGACTATAGCGAACTAATGGTAATAATAGATACTATTTTCTTTTTTTTGGCGCGTCGCGTTGGTTATATTTATAGGCGTGTGGGGGCATTCTAGAAATTTCAGCTTTAGGTAACAATACTGTGTTACATTTAAGCGTTTACGTATATATATATATATATTGCTGATTCTTACTCTTGAGAATCTTCTACAACTTTGGAGAATAGGCAAGAGTTTTGCAATATATATTTAACACTATAAGCTACGCATGTTTTAAAATGTAAACTTAATCTAAACAAATGTTGATATTAAAATAAATATAAAATTTACGACAGCGGAGGTCACATGACGCTAGTAACACGTCATATTCTCGAAGCTTCATGAATCCTCGGGAGGTTACTAGACTTCGGTATTCTTTTATATGTAAGACGGTCAAGACGTGACGGCAAGAATGTAATGAATGTGTAATTGAACTGCGGACAGAGAGAGAGACATATTGTTGAGTCGAACACGCGAGGCGTTCGTTGTGAATTATAGCGTGACTGTGAAAATTAAATGTATTGCAAAGTTGTATTCAGAAAGAATAAACCAGTTTTATTTAAGAAAGGCCTTGTGTCGCTAAAGTTTCATCAGAAAGAATTTTTACGGAAAATTAACTAACGAACGGAGACGTAACAATAATAACAAATTCGTTACAGCCTATGTTTACAGTCACGCTTTCTGCACAACACTAAAATAAAAATCAACTTACTTGTACGAAATAACTCAGTATGAGCTTTCAATAACACTGATCCAAATACATAAACACACTGACTGATTCACTCTACCAGTTAGAAAACAACTCTACCTTCTTGATGCTTCGCTGGAAGCTTACTTTCAAATGACTGGATCACCCTTATTTGTAACCTAATCCTTATCCAGATATTCCAGAAAGCTTCTTGTTCAATAATGTTCACAAATATTCTAGGACTAACGATATCTTGACGTGATGCGCTCTCTAGCTAATATCTGAATCATAAAATTAAAAATAGAGCTTATAATATTATTTAGCTTTGATAGATAAACAAACACATAACTCAACGAATAATTGACTGTTTGTTCGTTGAATTTTGCGCAAAGCATTTCGAGGGCTATCTGCGCTAGCCGTTCTTAATTTTGAAATGACAGACTGGAGAGAAGATAGCTAGTCAACATCACCCACTAACAACTCTTGTACTACTTTTAAAAAAAACGAATAATGGTTTTGGAAATTCTGTTACGTTATACTAATGATGTCGATACTGTTTTAAACATTGAATAAAAAGAAATTCACTTTTAATTTGTACGTTTTGAGTGGATATTGGATAATAATGTTTAACCCGTTTATAAACTAAGTGTACTTGAGCAGGGTCCCCGAAAGTGTTTTGTTTCAAGAGTAAATAAAACCAATATTAAGAGCACCAAATATTTTTATTTCTTGCTTTTGAAGTTCATGTGTCATTATGGTTTGTAGCGTACAGAGTGCATACTTATTCTAGTGATTCATGGCATGTCCTTTATGTGACGTCATTTTAGTGTCTACTGACAGACAACACATTACTTAAAACAGGAGATCCCCCCAGGCGGCCTTCGGCTCCATTTCGGGGAAATAAAGAGATCCTTCATCTCACTGAACGTTGTTATGCTTTAGTTTCTATATTAACTAGATTGTCATATTACAGGGACTTATATAACTTTAATAGATCGAAGCTAATATTTTAAATATTATAGATGAATTATAAAATGTTCCTAAGAGTTTAAAAAATAAAATATGCTTATAAAGATATATCCTGTATTAATAATGGCTGGAGACGGCTTGAATGGGTAATGAAGAAAAACTTTAATATAAGTTTAACATAACAGCAAATGCACAACGTTTCGACAAGGTTTTGTCATCATCACAGTATGATATTAAATGTAAAGATATTGATTGTGATTATGAAAGGAATAATTTAAAAAATTGAATTTAAATAAGTTTATATATATATATATATATATTTATTTACAGTTTAATACGTAGCATTTTGTATTAATATTTTCAAAATTGTTATTGTTGTTTTAATGCCAGACTACAAAATAAGCTTTTTGCACTCTCTCCACCGTAGAGAATCGAACAATAGATTTTAACATTGCAAGTCTGTAAACTTACCGCTGACTTACCAAGGGAATATTTTGGACCAAACAGATAAATACATATTAGCAAACGTGTCTGATGTGCTAAAAATGAGCATCAAAACTCTTAGGAATTTCGTTTTTACAGCCATATGAAACATTTTTCACAATATATAATTAACGTTTTTTATCACAGTATGATATTAAATGTAAAGATATTGATTGTAATTATGAAAGGAATAATTTTAAAAAATTGAATTTAAATAAGTTTATATATATAAATTTACAGTTTAATACGTAGCATTTTGTTACTAGTCTGCTTGTTTGGTGGCGTCTCAATATTTAGTGTTAGGCTTAAGAGAGTAAAGCTGAGAAACGCGAGGCTTATTTTCCACTACGTTTTCTCATAAAGTATTCGCGTTGTAACATCAGTTCATTTATTTCTTAACATAATGGCTGATTGTGAAATGTTACCATTAGAAGCCTCAGTTAAAAATGTGTTAGAGCAAACATCTTTGAAATGGGTTTTTGTGGGTGGTAAAGGTGGTGTAGGTAAAACCACGTGTAGTTGTAGTCTTGCTATTCAGCTTTCAGCCGTGAGGGAAAGTGTTTTAATTATATCGACAGATCCCGCCCATAATATTTCTGACGCTTTCGACCAAAAATTTTCAAAGATTCCAACCCTTGTAAAAGGTTTTGACAATTTGTTCGCAATGGAAATTGATCCTAATATGGGAGTGTCTGAACTTCCAGATGAATATTTTGAAGATGATGATCCTATGCGAGTTGGAAAAAACATGATGCAAGAGTTGTTAGGAGCTTTTCCAGGAATTGATGAAGCTATGAGCTATGCGGAAGTCATGAAACTTGTAAAAAGTATGAACTTTTCAGTCGTCATATTTGACACGGCCCCAACTGGACATACCCTACGTTTATTATCATTCCCACAAGTAGTGGAGAAGAGTCTTGGAAAACTAATTCGCCTGAAATCTCATCTTAGTCCTTTCATATCTCAGGTAGCATCAGTTTTTGGTTTGCAGGATGTCACTGCAGATGTAATGTCCTCAAAAGTTGAAGAAATGCTCCCAGTTATTCAGCAGGTGAACAAACAGTTTCGGGACCCAGAACAAACAACATTTGTATGTGTTTGTATTGCTGAGTTTCTTTCACTCTACGAAACTGAGCGTCTGGTACAGGAACTGACAAAGTGTGGGATTGATACTCATAATATTATTGTAAACCAACTTTTGTTCCCTCAACAGGGAGAAGCACCATGCCGCATGTGTGTAGCTCGGTATAAGCTCCAGTCGAAATATCTGGAACAGATTGCTGATCTGTATGAGGACTTTCATGTTACAAAACTTCCTCTACTTGACCATGAGGTTCGGGGAACAGCTGAGGTCAAGGAATTCTCGAAGCTTTTAGTTGAACCATATTGCCCCAAAGTCTGCATAAAATAAACCCTTTTTTTTCCTTTCTTTGAAATATATGTAAGAAAGTTTGCAACTACATGTTATTATCTAATTAAGCACAGTTAAATTTATATAAACTTAGTTTGAAATGTTAAATCCTTGTATTCCAAGACCAACTTTTTTATTGTTATCTATTATAATGTATTAATAATATATATATACAAGTTATCATTATTTAAGGGGTTTTTGGTTTGTCCTGTTACTGTGTTCTGTACAGTACATTTACTTCATGTGTGTAACCCAGTAGTGAAAGCCTGAAACATTAAAACAGACTTGCATAGAAAAATGTTATCACACAATTGGTTTATCCTATAATGAACACAATGTGGTTCGAAACATTTGTAAGTATATTAACACATACAGTACGATATCTTTCAGAAGGTATATTTTATTTTAAAACCATCCGTAAGATGTTCTGGAATAATTAAAGTAAGCACATAAATATGTGCTGTAGGGAAAATAAAGTACATCACAACAATGGTTATGTAGAGAAAGTATGGCAGCACGTTTTTTTTCCCCTCATTTCTGAGTAGTTAAACTTGTGAAAATTATATAATGTGTATTTATAATCTGGAGTGAAATAACAATATGTATAAAACCAATAGTGCTTAAAACATTATTTAAACAAAATGAAACTTGTATGTTTGCACTTGTATAAAACTAAAACCAATTACATATTTCTTTGTGTTACATCGGGAAGGTTTTGGAGTAAAGTTTTTTTTTTATATTTAGTTAGACTACTTTTTAATTTAAATGTTTTGAATGAACATAAAGACAGTTAGTAGGCAGTATTAGTTTTAATTATTGTTTTGCATACCAAAATACGGGACTCGTTGAGTAATAAAAAAAACAAACAAGCTATCTAGAATAAAACGTTCACAATGTTGAAGACTTGTTTTTATTAAGTGCTAAAAAACAGTTTGTGATTATATTGGGTCTGTTGCTTGTAAACAATGAAGATGTAAGGCAAATTTTTGGGAATAAATAGTGTTTCTGAATTTTTTATTTGTATTTATTACTAAATAAGATTATTCATCCGAGTCACGCAAAGAAACTGAATTTGATTAACTTTGTATTTTTAATATACATGAAGTGTTTATCAAAAAAGAGTAACCATTGGTTCACACATAATTTAAGACTTATCATTTTAGGAAAAATTTCATAATTTTATAGTTTTTTTAATGTAGTGTTATATAAAAAAGATGGCCCAGCATGGCCAGGTGGTTAGGTCGCTCGACTCGCAATCTGAGGGTCGCGGGTTCGAATCCCTGTCCCACCAAACATGCTCGCCCTTTCAGTCGTGGGGGGCCTTATTAAGTGACGGTCTATTCCCTTATTCGTTGGTAAAAGAGTAGCCCAAGAGTGGGCGGTGGGTGGTGATGACTAGCTGCCTTCCCTCTAGTCTTACACTGCTAAATTTTCAATTATTTGTTTCTGTTTTCTTCTCAATTCTGAACAATACTTAAAGATCATTTAAAGAGAAACAACTTAAAGAATTAAGTAACCTGGAGTTTTTAGCCATGGCTCATAGAATGAATTTTTTCTTTTTTTACAAGTACAAACTGTTAGGTTGTAGCTCCGCCATCTCTTGTCTGATTTGAGATCTAATTACAGTTTTGTACTTAGGAGGTCAAACTCTTTCGATTGATGTAGTTGACCGTGTCCAAGGTCTCGTAGATTAATTTACTCTAATCCTGCCTTAAATAATTTCAATTTGAGGGTGTGCTGGTAGAGATCCTGATGAGTAACTATATCAAATCGGGTATACGTGCACCCCACACTTGGTATTGCTTGAGCAAAAAAATATAGCTAATAAAAAGGTGTATAGATTAATTTACTCTAATCCTGCGTAAAAGAATTTCAAGTGCTGTGGCTATTGAGTATTTTCTCTTGTTTTTTTAAATAAATTAAATTATTTTGTATAAGTATTTGTGTATTTTTGTGTAAAGATAAATTAAACTTTTTATGATTTGATGTCATAACTTATGCAACAGAAATAAAACATGCGGACATTAAGGGACCATGTGATCGTTCAACATCATCTCTCAAAAAGAAAAGTTAAATTCACTTTTTGTTATTTGGATAAACTTTGACATCAATCTTAAACCTTTGTAACATTTGGCTTTCACTAGTGTGATGTTAACTCATTCCATAAACTATTCACCCTGTTAGAACAATAAAACTGCCTTAACTGGGGCTTAGCCCATCTTTTTCAAATTTTGCACTCTCCTCGTGTTGTCTTCAGAATACGGTACAAAGAGATCAAAGGCTCTAATCCCATTAATCTCTCAGATAATCCCATGCTTTTCAATAAGATCATCTCTTACCCTTTTCTTGAGAGAAAGTAAATTTAGAGATTTTAACCTATTCTATAAGATAACCCTTCCTTCCCAGAATTATTCTAGTAACCCTCCACTTAACTCTTTCTACAAAATAAATATTCTTTCATAGATAAAGAGACCAAAACTGTACACAGACTCCAAATGTTGTCTAATTAGTGAATAATATATACGAAAATTACCAATTTTTAAACTTGTAATCAATACATCTATAAGTATAACCTAACAATATTCTATTAGTTTGACTGCTAGCAGTACCTCAGTGGCTTGAGTAGTTTAGGTACAGTCATGGCAGTATCCTTTTTTTTTCAGTAACTGTATTGAGTGGGTTTTATTAGACTTGCAATTCAAATTATTATGGTCAATCCTGAATAATTACTGGGCACACACTACAAATAATAGTCGTTTGTCAACTATTTGTACAAATTACCAGTTGATTCAAGTCATTCTGTAGTACTCAACATCCTTACTACATCTTGAAAAACCCTGAGGGTTTACTGTCATTAGCAGACTTTATAAATAATGTAGCTATCAATATTATTACTGTAAATAAGAAAAAGTACTTCGGTTTAACAAGATTTCACAAATATCTTTTTCACTTTCTCTCAGTCAGCCACCATTCAGTTAACTAATCTTTCTCTATCTCTTGCTGATGTAATTTCATTAGATAAATTTTTGTGTGGTGCATTATCAAAAAGTTTTTAAAAGTTGAACCATGCCAAATCTGTGCCATCTTCCAGTTAATAAGTAACATTCTTGAAAAAAAGATGATGTTATAAAACAAGATTCCCCATTGGTGAATTCATAATATCATACTTCACTAAATAATTTTGTAAAGCTTTTTATACGATGTTTAGAATTTTTTTCACTACATAAGTAAGATAACTGGCCTTTAAAAATACGAGTAACTTTAGAGAGTTCAGGCTCCTGAACATTGTCTATTGACCTACCAAAAAAAAAAAAAGAGTGACTTTCTTATCCGACCTTTGATCTCCTTTAAAGTTATAGTAAAAAACCGTCTGATCCTCGTACTTTATTTTTACTCTACCAGTTATTTTTACTTACTATCAATAACGGTAATATTCTTATTGATTCCAATACTTTCCATGGAATGATGAGAGTCAGGAATATTGCTAACATCCTCTTGTAACAAGGATTTTAAGTCATTTTCCAAATACACTAATGAAATTATTGTCTGATGGCCTTCAAAATTGGTTTTCTGAAAATTAAAATTTCATTTTATATGTGTGGTTCGTTGTTCTAAATTTCAGTATTTTAGAAATGTATGTAGTATTTTTGCTTCTTGGCCATTGACAAAATCCAGTAAAATATTACTTGTAGTTCAGTCCTTCGTAACATAGAGTAACAGATTAAACCTACAGCTTGAACCTTCACAACGTACAGTAACCGACTGAACCTACAGCTTCAACCTTCACAACATACAGTAACAGATTAAATCTACAGCTTGGACCTTCACAACATACAGTAACAGATTAAACCTACAGCTTCAACCTTCATAACATACAGTAACAGATTAAACCTACAGCTTGAACCTTCATAACATACAGTAACAGATTAAACCTACAGCTTGAACCTTCATAACATAGAGTAACAGATTAAATCTACAGCTTGGACCTTCACAACATACAGTAACATATTAAATCTACAGCTTGAACCTTCATAACATACAGTAACAGATTAAACCTACAACTCCAACCTTCATAACATACAGTAACCGATTAAACCTACAGCTTCAACCTTCACAACATACAGTAACATATTAAATCTACAGCTCCAACCTTCATAACATACAGTAACCGATTAAACCTACAGCTTCAACCTTCACAACATACAGTAACATATTAAATCTACAGCTTGGACCTTCACAACATACAGTAACAGATTAAACCTACAGCTCCAACCTTCACAACATACAGTAACAGATTAAACCTACAGCTTCAACCTTCACAACATACAGTAACATATTAAATCTACAGCTTGGACCTTCACAACATACAGTAACAGATTAAACCTACAGCTTCAACCTTCATAACATACAGTAACAGATTAAACCTACAGCTTGGACCTTCACAACATACGGTAACATATTAAATCTACAGCTTGGACCTTCACAACATACAGTAACATATTAAACCTACAGCTTCAACCTTCATAACATACAGTAACAGGTTAAACCTTGATACTTGAGTAGGTTAAACCTAAAATTTGAACTTTCACAACATACATGTAGTTTAGTTCATAATAAAATACAGTAACATATTTAACCTACAATTTGAACCATTATACCAAAAAGTAACATATCTGCAGCTTAGTTTTTAACAACCTAACTGTATCTATTTATTTATTTTATCAACTCATCATTAATTTTTAATTAAATCTAGTATTTAAGACAAGTCTGGCAGATTTAAACATAAACTTGCTATTATTCTAATGTTAGTTGTATCAAGAACAAGTTGTATGAGTTCAGGACTGAAGTTGAAATGGAAGATTATGATGTTTTCGTAAGCTATGTATTCAGTGTTTTGATTTAGAGGTTAGCTAAAAGGTGCATGACTTTAAGATCAAGAAACTTTGAGAAATATATAGACATCAGTGCATTAGTTATGAATATGAGCAAACAATTAATTCAATGATTCTGAGTTCCTTGAAATATTGAATGAGGAGTTATCAGTGTGTGAATGATCAAGAGAAGATTAATAAAATAAATCTAGTCAGGGTAAGAGTTATTGTTTTTGTAAGCTAGTCAGTAATATTACATTTGTTATCAATGAAAGAAATTTATATTAAATGTTATTAGTGAACCAGGTCTACTGTATTTTCTGTTAAAATATTTTATGTTTGAAGTTAGGCCTACAGGTGAAAGTCGCTGTAGCAGACATTAAAGAAGAAATAAATTAATTTCTTTTTAGTAGTTGGACTGGATCCTTGATTATTTTTTACCAAACAATCCAAAAGCACCTGCCCAACAATAGAACTCATTACAACAATGTAATTGGAATAACTGAAACTTGTTGAATGTTTAGAATTGGAAGAATTTAGAAATCCCAGGTTGCAAATTATTTAATAGTGATAGAAATTTTGAAAAAAGGGTGTGGGGGTGGATCTTTATTAAAGGGAAGAACTGCATCCTGTTGTGAATTAAACATAGAGTGGTGGTGAAGAGGTTGAATCTGTAAGGGTTACAATCAAAGGTTTCAAGGGTAGGATGTTTTTATGTGGAAATTGTAGGCTAAATGATCAGATAGATGAAGCTAATGGGAATCTGTATAATGAGATCATAGTTGTTACTAACGAGAATTTTGACGTTATGATTATGGGAGACTTTAACTTTAGACACACCGAATGAGATTTTGTTGAATGAAATAGTGATGGAGAAAGATTTCTTGAAGTTAATTAGGATGTTTTTCTATACCAACAAGGGGGAAATTTATGTAGAAGTGATCATTGCATAATTAGACTTGATGTTTTGCTACACCTTGAGATAAAAAAATGAAATTTTAATTCTTATTTTTAGAACAAATATGGGAATTTTAAAAAAAAAGAAGCTACTTTTAATCAAGATAGGCATATTCCGATAAATGGAAAAAAGATTGACAGAGGAAATCAAACCTAATTTGTTTAATAAAGATGTAAACAAGAAAGTCGGTGATAAATGTCATAAATTTAAGAGGTTTAAACTGACAGATAAAGCTGAAGATTTTCAGAATAATAGGAAGGGTAAAGATTTGGTTTAAAAAAAGTAAGAAGAACAAAAGGACTTGTGAGAAACAGCTGGATGATGATGTTAAAAATAAACATGATTTTTGTAAGTGTGTTAAAGGTAAGCAGAATATTAAAATAAGGATTGCATAGGCCCTTGAAAGACAATGAGGCAAAGTTTTTGCTTAAGACTCTGAGTTTGCTGAGGTTATAAATGTTTCTTTCACTTCTGTTTGTACAAGGGAATATATGAACAATATTTCTATTCTATTACTTTCTTCTTGAACCTCTTTTCATTTTCTATGCATTTCTTCTGATTTTGTTTTGACAATTTCAAATTTCAATTACTCTCACTCTTTAACATCATGTCACCAACTTCCAAATTGAAATTTGGTCAAAGTTTTATTTCTTTTTGGGCTAGGCATTGCCTGGTGGTTAGAGCACCCAACTCACAAACTGCAGGTCACAGGTTTAAATCCCCATCAGCAAACATGCTCGTCCTTTCAGCTATGGGAGCATTATAATGTAACAGTCAATCTCACTATTTGTTGGTAAAAGATAAGTTCAAGACTTGGTAGTGGGTGGTGTTGGCTAGCTTCCTTCCCTCTAGCCTATAACTGGTGAATTAGAAATGGCTAGTGCAGGTTGCCCTCTAGTAGCTTCGTGTAAAATTGAATACAAACCAAACCTATTTTATTTTCCCCCAAAATAATACCCCACTTCTGATACCAAGTTTGTATTGCTGTTCTTTTGTTGTTGGGTGATATTAAATCATTTGGTTAAAATAATTCAAAGTCCAGTCCACATAAACTATAATGAAGCTTGTTAAAAAATTACAACTAACATAAAACAACTCATCTTACTTGTAAAAACTAACTCAATAAGCATGGTAGCAAATGCAAATTAAATCCTTCATGAAAATACACTGAGTAATTCAACCATCTTGAAAAAACTCTATTTTCAAATAACTCTCAATCTTAATTGCTATCTCGTATTTATAACCTAGCTTCAAATGTGCAAGAAGAACATGATGTCAATACAGAATGTTCTAGACGTTCTATGTTTTCTAGCCAACAAATAAATTAAAACGTTAAAAGATATAGCTTACAACAACAATTAATATTACCATCAATCAAATCCTCAGCAGCTACCCACTATCATACTGTTTATATACATGAATTTATAATGAGTTTATGTATATATTCATATGTCAGAAAAGCCGTTAAGTTCATTTTCTTCGAGCTGCCTGTGGTTTTTCGTTCTACGCTAGGAGATACCTGTTACGCCCATGGAAGTATTGCATTTATACTTCAAATTGTGCAAGAATTCCGACAGCAGTGTCCTTTAATGGTAGTTCAGGTGATATCTCGAGGTTACAGCTATATTTAAACTCAACTATACTTAAATGAGAATGACCAGTTACATGGATTGTCCTAGATTCTCTGGGCAGATATGATGTTTCTTAGGAAATACGGAACTTACATTTAGACATTTGGAAACACAATATTGAAGAACAAACTGTTTAAAGTGAGAATCCAGTAAAAGGGACAACTCATCATTATACAAGATCAAGTACATACATTTTTTTTTTGATATCAGTAAACATTGTTTCTATTTGGACATTACCTTGTGTCCAGTATGATGGCAATATCTTTCTTTCTCAGACTTATTTATTCTCAAACTAAGCATTATTCTGTGATAACTATTCTGATCAGATCTCCTGTTATTCAAGCATACCTATCCCATTGCTCTTAAATAAATTCAGTTTTACACAAATGTATCTCACTACCAAAAAATAAAAGAAAGAGATTTGCACATCTAATCTTAATAGCCTTTATAACCCTAGGAAATATATTATCAGATCCTGATAGATTATCTATTTTTATTCTATAAATGTTTATTTTGACTACTAAAGTATTGATATCTATAAGCTTCAGGCTAGTCCCTGTATTTCCCATTTGGGGGCATTGTCTCCTTGGTGAGTTGTTGATTCTTCACAGTCTCGGGTATAATGGCCAGATTTCCCACAACTATAACATTTTTTTTTCTGGTAGCCTATGGGAGGAGTTCTTATTCCCTACAAGCCTTAGTCTGTAGTTTTTTAGCAATATGTCCTTTCAAGTTACACTTGAAACATTTTCCTTCCATTTTGTGTCACTAGTTGCATAATTGGTCCTTCTAGTTCTTATAAGCTGTTGTCAGCAGAAGATGATGATAATCCCATAACTTTGAAATGCTGTCTTTAGTTATTTATCTGCTACCTTAATAGATTCTAGTTCTATTGCCAACTGTGAATCTTCTTTAATGATGTGCCTCTCCTTTGCTTTAACCTAATTCTCATATACTCATCTGTTATGATGTCTATAAATTGATAACATGCAAGTGGTTCCATTATTTCACAAGGAATGTCTGCATAAAGTAAGTGGACGAGTCTTTCTAAACTTCTGTAAGTTTGGCTAGTGTCTCTTCTTTCCTCTGTATTCTATTCCAGAACTTTATTCTGAATACTACTTTCTGGTGTGACTCTTCAAGCCTGTTAGATAAAGCAACTACCAACACATGGTAGTCATTGTGGCTGTCAGCTGGAAGATTGCTTAATGTTGTAAAATCTGATTATTTTAGATAGACAGCACAATGGATAGCTTATTGTTCACTATTCCACCCATTTACTCTTGAAAGGATTTCAAACTGAGACCAGTATGATTCCCATGGTTCATTTCAGTCACAGTCTATCTATTGGTTTCTCTTGATCTGGGCATCCAAATTTTGGAACTGGATTTTCATTGCTGGTGTAGCCCAGGAATGTTCTCCAGTTACAGGTGGTACAGCAGTAGTGGTAATAGGTGTAAACGAAATAAGTTCTGATATTCCATATCTTGTAGTAGATGGTACTTTAGGTTGGAATTCTTGGTCCAATGTAGATTGCTTTAAATTTTTTGTTTAATAAATTATTTTTCAGATGTTTGATTCTGTCACTAATGTTCTTTTCTACCTCAATGATGCTCATTTCTAGTTCACTTTTGATTTCATCAATGTCTTTTTGGACTTCTTCAAACTTTTCATGATCCTTCTCTACATCCCCTGTAACTTCGTCCATTTAGTCTTCATCAGATGTTATTAATTCTTTTATAAACAGTATCTCTCCTTCTTTCTGGTCTATTATTTTTCTGTAAAATTCTTCTATTCTTTTTAATTTCTTTCTTTTTCCTGCTAAGAAACTGCATCCAAGTATGATGAATGAATAGGGAGTGAAGAGAACAACAAGTGGACGTAAGGTTTCAGCAAGAGAAAAATTAGAAGTTACCTTTGCTGTAGGAAACCTTTCTATGCCTCATGAAGTGTCGGTAATTGACATCGAGGAAGAGTGCATTTTGGGAACTGACTTCATGCAGACACATGGATGCAAGCTTAGGCTGGTTTCAAATAATTTCACAGTCTATTGTCAGGAAACCTTTTTGCACTACATGGCACTTACTGCAACAGAAATTGGACTTCCTGTGACATCAAGGAGAGGTCATTGTACAATCAAGAAGTGAAGAATTGAACCAGGATATTTTGATGGATCAGTTATTGTTATAACTCTTTGGACCTAAAGAATAATGATGTTATCATTAATACCATGAACACAATGAATCATAATACTTGAGTCAAATATGGATGGAGTATTGTGAGTTATGAGGATATACAGGTTGTTCTTTCACATCAAAGAACACCAGAAGTAGTAACCTTTGAGGATAATGTGTAGGAAGTCTGATGTCAAACTCATACACAGGACAGTTTACCATCTCCTTTTCAAGAGCTGGATGACTGGACTTGTGGAGGTCTTACAGCTGATCAGTGCCAGCAGTTACGTAACTTGGTCATGAAATATCAAGAATCCTTCTCCAATGACTTAGGCTAAACAAATAAAATATCTCGAAAGATTGATACCAGAGATGTAACCACAATACATCAATTAGTCAGACAACTTTCACTTGTAAAACTGGTTGAGGCTTTCAAAGAGTTAGAGACCATGAAGAAATAGAGATTGATATAACCTAATACTAATCCTTGGGCATCACCTACTGTACTTGTAGAGAAAAAGGATGGATCTACAATGCTCTGCATGGATTACCAGATGGTGAATGATATTACTATGAAAGTTGCCTACCCACTGCCTCCACCTTGAATAAAAATGTTTTCAACAATGGATCTGAAGAGTAGATATTGGCAAGTGGAAGTCAAACGAGGTGGGAAAAAGACAGCCTTTGTTACAGAAGATGGAATGTGAGAGTTTTAAAAACATAACTATTTATAAATAATAAAAAAAAATTAACAGTAAAAGCAATGATGATTTTGTTAGGTTTTGAACCAAGCTAAATAACAGTTAAACCTTT
>NW_013670310.1:0-3130 GCF_000517525.1 Limulus polyphemus
TGCTCTGTAGTTGTGCCTGTCGTCTGCTGACTATTGTCCAAATATTTCCAGTGGTTGTCCATTCAGGATCGTTGCAAGGAACACTGCTTTCTGCTCCTCTGTCCATCCATTCATTTCTGCCAGTAGCTCAAATTGTGCTCTGTATACTTCCCACGGTGCCTTCCCATCGAATTCCTGTGGCTTTCTTCGTACTCATGTCTGGAATGTGACATCTGGCAGGACTGAAGATGTCTGCATTAGGGTTTAGCTGCGCGGTCTGGAAGGGGCCTCCCGTTGTCTGAGGCTGACTAGTTCGATGGCTAATGTATCCTCCATGTGTAAAAGACAGTAAATCATCCTTTAATGCATTCCATTCGCTTTGAAATTTACTAAGCTTTTCCATTTGTACTTTTTGTTTCCTTTCTTGTTCCAGTTGCCACTGCTGTAGCCTCTCTTCTTGTTTCTTTTCTCGTTCTTCTTGTTTATTTTCTTTCTCCTCTAACAACTGCTGTAATATCTCTTCTTGTTTATTTTGCTGTTCGAGCTGTCACTGTTGCAGGTTTTCTTGCAACTGCTGTTGTCTCTCTTCTTGTTTCTTTTGCTGTTCTTGTATTGCTGCCATCAAATCTGCTAAGCTGTAGTTTGATTTGCCACCTCTCGTATCCATCTGTTAAAAAAAGTAAAATAAACATAAACCAAGTAAGGGAAGTAAGACCCACCGTCCGCTAGTTCATTCACTAATTTATTAAAGAAAGAAAAATAAACATAAACTAAGTATGAGAAGTAAGACCCGCCGTCCACTAGTACGTCCACTAGTCTATTAAAAAAAGAAAAATAAACATAAACTAAGGAAGGGAAGTAAGACCCACCGTCCAATAACTAATACATTCACTAGTCTATTAAAGACAGAAAAATAAGCATAAAATAAGTAAGGGGAGTAAGACCCGCCGTCCACTAGTACGTTCACTAGTCTGTTAAAGAAAGAAAGATAATCATAAACTAAGTAAGGGACTGTTAGTTTAATAATCGACGTTACGATATTAACAGTTCGTAGTAGTAAAGTATGAAAGAGTACTGTTAGTTTAAGAATCTACGTTATGATGTTTAATTGTAGTGGTCAAATATGGAACAATACTGTTGGTTTAATAATCTACGCTACGATGTTATTAGTTCGTAGTGGTAAAATGTGGAACAATACTGTTAGTTTAATAGTCAAGGTTACGATGTTGCTAGTTCTTTGTCGTAAAATACTAAAAATTCTATTAGTTTTAATAATCAACATTACGATGTTACAAGTTCGTAGTGGTAAAATATAAAACAATACTGTTAGTTCAATAATCTACGTTACGACGTTTGTTTGTAGTGGAAAATAATGGAACAATACTGTTGGTTTAATAATCTTCGTTTGTAAGGGTAAAATATGAAACAATATTTTTAGTTTTAATAATCTATGTTATGATATTACTGGTTCGTAGTGGTAAAATATAGAATAATACTGTTAGTCTAATAATCTACATTACGACGTTACTAGTTCGAAGTGGTAAAATATGAAACAATACTGTTAGTTTAATAAACTTCGTTACGGTGCTACTAGTTCGTAGTGGTAAAATGCGAAACAATAGTGTTAGTTAAATAATCTACGTTACGATGTTACTAGCTCGTATTGGTAAAATATGAAACAATATTATTAGTTTAATAATCTACGTTAAGATGTTACTAGTTCGTAGTAGTAAAATATAAAACAGGGCCGTTAGTTTAATAATCGACGTTACGATATTACTTGTTCGCTATAGTAAAATGTGAAACAGTACGGTTAATTTAAGAATCTACGTTATGATGTTTAATTGTAGTGGTCAAATATAGAACAATACTGTTGGTTTAATAACTAACGTGACGACGTTTGTTTGTAGTGGTAAAATATGGAACAATACTGTTAGTTTAATAATCTACGTTAAGATGTTACTAGTTCTTAGTGGTGAAATATGAAACAATATTTTTAGTTTTAATAACCCACGTTACGATATTACTGGTTCATAGTTGTAAAATATTGAATAATACTGTTAGTTTAATAATCTACGTTACGATGTTACTAGTTCGAATTGGGAAAATATGAAACACTATTTTTAGTTTTAATAATCTACGTTACGATATTTCTGGTTCGTAGTGGTAAAATATAGAATAATACTGTTAATTTAATAATCTACGTAACGATGTTACTAGTTCGAAGTGGTAAACTATGAAACAATACTTTTAGTTTAATAATATACATTACGATTTCATTACTTCGTAGTTGTAAAATATGAAACAATACTCTTAGCTTAATAATCTACGTCACGATGTTACCAGTTCGTAGTGGTCAAAAATGGTACAATTCTTTTAGTTTAATAATCTACCTTACGACGTTTGTTTGTAGTGGAAGATAATGGAACAATATTGTTGGTTTAATAATCTACGTTACGATGTTACTATTTCGTAGTGGTAAAATATGAAAAGGTAATGTTACTTTAATAATCTACGTTACGATGTTACTAATTCCTAGTAGAAAAATATGAAACAGTACTGCTAGTTTAATAATCTACGTTACCATGTTACTAGTTCGTTGTAGTAAAGTATGAATCAGTATTTTTACTTTGATAATCTACGTTATGATATTACTTGTTCGTAGTAGTAAAGTATGAAACAGTACTGATACTTTAATAATCTACATTACGATGTTACTAGTTCGTAGTAGTGAAGTATGAAACAATACTGCTAGTTTAATAATCTGCGTTAAGATGTTACTATTTCGTAGTAGTAAAATATGAAACAGGACTGTTAGTTTAATAATCTACGTGACGATATTATTAGTTCGTAGTGGTAAAATGTGGAACAATACTGTTAGTTTAATTGTCAAGGTTACGATGTTAGTAGTTCTTTGTCGTAAAATACTGAAAATTTTGTTAGTTTTAATAATCAACATTACGATGTTACAAGTTCGTAGTGGTAAAATATGAAACAATACTGTTAGTTCAATAATCTACATTACGACGTTTGTTTGTAGTGGAAAATAATGGAACAGTACTGTTGGTTTAATAATCTACGCGACGACGTTTGTTTGTAAAGGAAAATAATGGAACAGTACTGTTGGTTTAATAATCTACGCGACGACGTT
>NW_013670310.1:3845-8704 GCF_000517525.1 Limulus polyphemus
CTGTTAGTTTAATAAACTTCGTTACGGTAGTACTAGTTCATAGTGGTAAAATATGAAACAACACGTTTAGTTTAACAATCTACATTACAATGTTGCTACTTCGTAGTTGTAAAATATGAAAAAATACTGTTAGTCTAATAATCTACGTCCCGATGTTACCAGTTCGTAGTGGTCAAAAATGGAACAATTCTGTTAATTATAATAACCTACGTTACGATGTTACTAGTTCGTAGTCGTAAAATATGGAATAATACCGTTAGTTTAATAATCTACGTTACGTTGTTTGTTTGTAGTGTTACAATATGAAACAAAACTGTTAGTTTAATAATGTAGGACGATTGTAGGTTACAATGTTACCAGTTCGTATTGGTAAAAAATATAACAATTCTGTTAGTTTTATTAATCTACGCTACGATGTTAATAGTTCGTAATAGTAAAATATGGAACAATTCTGTTGGTTTAATAATCTACGTTACGATGTTAATAGTTCGTATTGGTAAAATCTGGAACAATATTTTTTTAAGTAATCTACGTTACGATGTTACCAGTTCCTATTGGTAATGTAACAAACAGTACTGTTAGTTTAATAATCTACGTAGTAGTGGTAAATATGAAACAGTACTGTTAGTTTTAATTATCTACGTTAATAGTAGTGGTAAAATATGAAACAATACTGTTAGATTTAATAATATACGTAAGTATAAGTGGTAAAATATAAAACAATACCTATTATTAATTTAGTAATTACGTAAAAAGCGCTAGTAAAATACACATACAATATAATTATCACGATAAATCAACGAATTGATTTCTGTATTCAAAATCATATCCTGTATATAAATTATTTGTTTAATTTCTCAAGTATTACAGACGAAGCTCATTTATCTAAAACATTAATGCAACATTAATGGTGAACAGCAACAAAATTAAATATTCAATAATTTATACCGATTTTATTTTAGAATCACCAATATAAAATGTAATACCTTCAGATACAATAACTTCAATTTTTCATAACACGGTAAATATCAGATATAACCCTACGAAACAAAATCAATAACGTAGAGATGGGTTAAGATATTTATTTGTGGCGACATCTGGTGAAAATAATTTGGTATTTTATAAAATAATGTTCGCGCGTTTTTATAATAACATAAATAAAGTTCAAGTAACATAACATGTTGGATTTAAAATGTTATCTCTATCAGTGCCCCCCCCCCCCAGTGGCACAGGGGTATGCCTGCGGACTTACAACGCTAGAATCCGGGTTTCAATACCCGTGATGGGCAGAGCACAGTTAGCCCATTGTGTAGCTTTGGGCTTAATTACAAACAAACAAGATATCCATTAGTAACTTCTGCTGTCTGGCGCCCTCTGGTACAAATTGTACAACTAGGAATATAAAGTCTTGTTTGGAATTTCTCAAGAATTTCTTAGAAACATTCTTTCCTTCTTACTCGAAAGTACTTTTATAAATGTACTTAACATGAAGATATACATAAGAACAATACAGTCAGCTGTAGTGCGTATTGGAAGACATATTAATACTAGAATTAAACGACCTTGTAACACAGAAATATAGTTTTTATTTAGTTAGACACAACGTTTCGTTTTACAAATTCTTCAGAAGCGTTCCCTAAAACAAATCGAAACTGACAGTATAAAGCTTCAAAGTTCAATTAAATATGAATAAAATATTTTGGTGTTATAAGGCCGTTTATTTCTAGCTATACCCAATCATTTAGCTCTCGTTAAAATATCAATATGTGATATTCTGCATTCTTGTAGAAGCTTAACGTTCTTGTATTTGTTTCTTATTTTAAATAAGTGTTTTAATACTAGACTAACATCAGCTATGGATCTCGATGTATTTGGTGAAATGTTTCATTTCGTTGTACCGATATCATTCTTAAACCTTTTAGTTACTTTCTAACTACAAGTGTTTAACAATATATTTATTTTAACAGCCTTTCGAACACAATTTAGAAATATTTATTTTATAACGACCTTGGATACATAACTTAGCAATATTTTTATAAGTTCATGCTCCGAACAATTACAACTTGTTGTATGTGAATTTAAAAAATAGCTATTAGATCGTTAAAGATCTCAAAAGAAAGTTTATTCTCCTTAATCCGGAAACCTGGTCATAAAATATTATCACAAGCTCCGATGTGTTAAAAAGTTACTTTTATATCTGTCGTTAGTTCTGCAAAGTATAATTTCAACTCCGCAATAGCTAACTCTGTCAAACCTTTTTCATTTCTATTGATTTCCTACGGTAATTGTTACAAGCCTGCCTCTGCTCGTCTACGGTTTCGCTAGAGTTTACGAAGAACTGAATCTTTCCTCTCGTATGGCTTCAGTAGAGAAATATGCTCCTCCGGCCAAGTGGTTGTAATCGTCAAAGAATATCTAATCCTTGAGGAAATCTAGCCGGACCCTTTTTTGCCGTGCTATCCTTAAAACTACATTTGGAGGAAATATAGCTTACTTAGGCAATACCTCTAAAAGCAGCCTCAGGCGGAAGAAGGAGAAAAAACTTGAGTTTAAGCATGTGACGAAGTCTTGTAAAATAGACATCAAAGTGATAGCTCCGCAGTGAAATCTGCTTTTACTTTTGAGGTACAAATTTCTTCTGGAAAATGTGTCCAATAAGCACCACTACAAAACCTTAGTATTCCAGGGTCTGAGAACTACAAATCAATAAAGAATGTATAGCTTTTATCAGAAATCAACTCTATTATCCTTGGTGTAACCGTTAGGGTAACCATAAGTCACCGAAAAGAAACGAAACAAAAAATGGTCTTCGATGAAGGTCCTTTGGCCGAAAGGATAACAACGACATTCTTTTTCTAAGGGGCGGGGACTAACAGCTGTCATGCTGGAATGTGGATTTAAGAATGTGTGATAACAGTTGGCATGCTGGAATGCAGATCTAAGAGTGTGTGATAAGAGTTGTCATGATGGAATGTGTGATAACAGTTGGCACGCTGGAATGTGGATCTAAGAGTGTGTGATAACAGTTGGCATGCTGGAATGTAGATCTAAGAGTGTGTGATAACAGTTGGCATGATGGAATGTGGATTTAAGAATGTGTGATAACAGTTGGCATGCTGGAATGTGGATCTAAGAGTGTGTGATAACAGTTCGCATCTTGGAATGTGGATCTCGAATGTGTGATAACAGTTGGCATGCTGGAATGTAGATCTAAAACTGTATGACAACAGTTGGCACACTGGAATGTGGATCTAACAATTTGTGATAACAGTTGGCATGCTGAAATGTGGATCTAAAAATGTGTGATACAAGTAGAATACTGGAATGTGGATCTAAGAATGAGTGATAACAGTTTGCATGCTGTAATGTGGATCTAAGAGTGTGAGATAACAGTTGACATGCTGGAATGTGGATCTAAGAATGTGTGATACAGTTGACATGTTGGAATGTGGATCTAAGAGTTTGTGATAACAGTTCGCTTCTTGGAATGTGGATCTATAAATGTGTGATAACAGTTGGCATGCTGGAATGTGGATCTAAGAATGTGTTATAACAGTTGGCATGCTGCAATGTGGATCTAAGAGTGTGTGATAGCAGTTGGCATGCTGGAATGTGGATCGAAGAATGAGTGATAACAGGTTGCATGCTGTAATGTGGATCTAAGAGTGTGAGATAACAGTTGACATGCTGGAATGTGGATCTAAGAATCGTGTGGATCTAAGAGTGTATGACAACAGTTGGCATGCTGGTTGGATCATGCTGGAATGTGGATCTAAGAATATGTGATAATAGTTGGCATACTGCAATGTGGATCTAAGAGTGTGAGATCACAGTTGGCATGCTGGAATGTGGATTTAAGAATGTGTGATAAAAGTTCCTTATGTACCTTTACAGTTCTATATGTAGTTTAGAGTTCCTTATGTAGTTTTACAGTTCCTTATATACCTTTACAGTTTCTTATGTAGTTTTACAGTTCCTTATGTAGTTTTACAGTTACTTATGTACCTTTAAAGTTCCTTATGTAGTTTTAAACTTCCTTATTTACCTTTACAGTTCCTTATGTAGTTTTACAGTTCTTTATGTAGTTTCACAGTTCCTTATATAGTTTTGCAGTTCTTTATGTACCTTTACAGTTTCTTATGTAGTTTTGCAGTTCTTAATGTACCTTTACAGTTCCTTATGTAGTTTTACACTTTCTTATGTAGTTTTAGAGTTTCTTATGTACCTTTACAGTTCCTTATGTAGTTTTAGAGTTACTTATTTTTACATTATGTTTACATTAGTAAACCTTCTACTTTTCTAACTGTTACTGGCTGTAACACTTACATTAGTAAACCTTCTACTTTTCTCACTGTTACTGGCTGTAACATTTTAGTTAGTTAGCCCTCTACTTTCTCACTGTCACTGGTTGAAACACTGACATTGGTAAAACTCTCTTATTTCCCACTGTTACTGGTTGTAACACTTACATTGGTAAACCCTCTCATTTTTCACTTTTACTGGCTGTAACACTTACATTGGTAAACCCTCTCATTTTTCACTTTTACTGGTTGTAACACTTACATTGGTAAACCCTCTCATTTTTCACTTTTACTGGTTGTAACACTTACATTGGTAAACCTTCTCATTTTTCACTGTTTCTGGTTGTAACACTTACATTAGTAAACCTTCTACTTTTCTCACTGTTACTGGTTGTAACACTTACATTAGTACATTATTCTACTTTTCTCACTGTTACTGGTTGTAACACTTACATTGGTACTACTTACCTTATTCATATCACTGTACTGCTATAACACTTACGATTAGTAACCTTCTCCTTTACTCACGTGGTTACGTGCTGTAACCATTTCGATTAG
>NW_013670310.1:8772-9303 GCF_000517525.1 Limulus polyphemus
GTAACACTTACATTAGTAAACCTTCTTCATTTTCTACTTTTACTGGTTGTAACACTTACATTGGTAAACCTTCTCTATTTTTCACTGTTTCTGGTTGTAACACTTACATTAGTAAACCTTCTACTTTTCTCACTGTTACTGGTTGTAACACTTACATTGGCATACCCTCTCATTAATCACTGTTACTGGCTGTAACACTTACATTAGTAAACCTTCTCCTTTTCTCACTGTTACTAGCTGTAACATTTTCATTAGTGAACTTTCTACTTTTCTCACTGTTACTTGCTGTAACATTTTAGTTAGTTAGCCCTCTACTTTTCTCACTGTCACTTGTTGAAACACTGACATTGGTAAAACCCTCTCATTTCCCACTGTTACTGGTTGTAACACTTATATTAGTAAACCCAATTTTTTTCTCACTGTTACTGGCTGTAACACTTACATTGGTAAACCCTCTCATTTTTCACTGTTACTGGTTGTAACACTTACATTGGTAAACCCTCTCATCTTTTACTGTTACTGGCTGTAACA
>NW_013670310.1:9825-16913 GCF_000517525.1 Limulus polyphemus
GGTAAACCCTCTCATCTTTTACTGTTACTGGCTGTAACACTTACATTAGTAAACCTTCTACTTTTCTCACTGTTACTGGCTGTAACACTTACATTAGTAAACCTTCTACTTTTCTCACTGTTACTGGCTGTAATACTTACATTAGTAAACCTTCTATTGTTCTCACTGTTACTGGCTGTAATACTTACATTAGTAAACCTTCTACTTTTCTCACTGTTACTGGCTGTAATACTTACATTAGTAAACCTTCTATTGTTCTCACTGTTACTATTTTTAGTATACTGTTACTTTATTTCAATTTGAAGGCCATAATATAGACATTTTTCGTTCATTAACAATCCTCCAATGGCATACATTGCCCCATATCTGTTAACTAAGGTATATTTATCTCGGAGCATAAATGTTATTCGAAAAGCGAGAAGTGAAGGATCATCCTATTTGAACGATGTTTCCGTGCTGAGAAAACCTCCCATTATAATTTGGGTGCATGATCAGACATCTCAGCTGCGAATTACTGGAAACGTTTGAAATAAATTGAGTTGTTTTTACTCTCATCTACGAAAGGCACGAAGGAAAACACGCATAACGTTTAAAGTTAGAAATAACCCACGTGATCATTCAACGCAATGAACGAGCTCACTATATTTTACTTTGTTAAATCATAGTAGAGAGTGATAAACGAGCTCACTATATTTTACTCTCTACTATGATTTAACAAAGTAAAATATAGTGAGCTCGTTTATCAATCTCTACTATGATTTAACAAAGTGATAAACGAGCTCACTATATTTTACTTTGTTAAATCATAGTAGAGATTGATAAACGAGCTCACTATATTTTACTTTGTTAAATCATAGTAGAGAGTGATAAACGAGCTCACTATATTTTACTTTGTTAAATCATAGTAGAGAGTGATAAACGAGCTCACTATATTTTACTTTGTTAAATCATAGTAGAGAGTGATAAACGAGCTCACTATATTTTACTTTGTTAAATCATAGTAGAGAGTGATAAACGAGCTCACTATATTTTACTTAATCGATTTTTAATTTCTTTAATGGCGTCTCGTGAAGTTAACCAGGTTAATGTTAGAAACTGATCTTCAAGCTCCAGCTATAAGGGACCCTTTCTTTATTTACGTGCTTCATCTCTCTTTAAACTGCTTTTTCTGAACAGTGACTGTGCGGTGTCACATTGTACCACAGATGACGAAAAATACAATGAAATCAAACACATATAAAATTCGTTATCAGAAAATGTTAATGTTTCCACCTACAAGCCTTCCTTCAGACGTAAAACGTCTGCCGAAATGTTTTCTTACAGGTTTTACCTTGCTGTACCTGAATTCCTTTGTAATTTGTGCTACATCAGTACAAATTAATACCGCCTAACGTTAGCGGAAATAAAAATATGACAAAGTTGATGGAAGTGTTTGCATGTGTTTTAAGAAAACAGTAAGAACAGAATTTTTAAAAGATAAACAATCGAAATTCTAACGAGAATCTTAGTGTTAACTATGCCTTGATAATGATTATTGTAATGTTTATTTGTTTTGAATTTCGCGCAAAGTTACACGAGGGCTATCTGCTAGCCGTCCCTAATTTAACAGTATACTAGAGGAAAGGCAGCTAGTTATGACCACCCACCGCCAACTCTTGGGCTACTATTTTACCAACGAGTAGTCTGATGGACCCCCACGGATGAAAGAGCGAGCATGCTCGGTGACGTGGATTCGAACCCGCGACACCTCAGATTGTGATTCGAGTGTCCTAACCACCAAGCATTGCCAGGCACATGATTATTGTAATGTTAAAAGTTCCTTTTTCAGCTAGCCATATTATTAAACACGCTTTATTAAAGAATTTTAACATGTGAACGTGAAAATTAAAATATTTCTACTATGAACTGGATGAAAAATTCATTTATGCCCCAAAGTATTATGTTGATGTGGATGGAAATGTTGATATTTATATAATTTCCATATTAATTGGTGTGCTGTCAATTTTATCCATTTCTAGATGAAAACAAAATTATACTTTCAATAACAAGACATTTGCAAAAACAACATTATATATTATTGATTTATTCACGATCTATATAAAACTAAAAACTATAATTCCTTGTTCACATCGACAAACTTAATATTCACTCTTGCTTATGGCAAGAATTTGATTTCGTCTCTATAATGTTATTTATCTAAATAATATTACACAAGCTAGTTATATTGCTTTAAGCTCAAGTCTCTACTGATACCGAATTCCTCAGATTTAATAATACCTTTAAGGTAAAACGATGCATATGTAATAAGAACTGGAAGGTTGTTTATCTTTTCTATACATAATAACTTCCTATATAAATGTATATGTAATTAACTTTTCTATTCGATAAATCCCAGGGATATATATCCTCCTCACGCCACGTATATGTTCTGGTATGTAACATCTGCTACAGTTGAGGCTCCGGCCGTTCCTGGTTACTGGAGAAGAGTTGGTTAGCTAGTTCAATGTTCTTTTTACGAACCACTTCACTGTTCCTTCTACGAACCAGTTCATTCTTCTTTTTACGTCCAGTTTTTTATTCCATCTACAAATTCTTCTACAAGCTAGTTCATTGTTCCTTCTATGAACTACTTCGTTATTCCTTTTACGAAATAATTCATTGTACAAACCAGTTCATTGTTCTTTCTAAAACTTAGTTTATTGTTCCTTCTACGAATCAATTCTTTGTTCAATCTACAAATCAGTTCATTGTTCTTCGAACCAGTTAATTGTTCCTTCTATGAACTAGTTTATTATCCCTTCTACGAAGCGATTCATTGTTTCTTCTACGAACCAGTTCTTTGTAATTTCTACGAACTAGTTCATTATTCCTTTTACGAACTGATAACACATTTGTTATTCCAGCCTTTAAAAACACACACGAAGTAATGGATAAAGATAGCATACTTACTTAAACATGTAAGTACGTGAACTTGATCACCTCTGAAACTAACACGTTTTGTATTGTTATAATAAACTTGTTCACCTCTGAAACTAACACGTTTTGTTTTGTTATTCTAAACTTGTTCGCCTCTGAAACTAACACGTTTTGTTTTGTTACTGCAAACTTGTTCACCTTTGAAACTAATACGTTGTGTTCTACTGTTGTAGAATTGTTCACCTCTGAAACTAACACGTTTTGTATTGTTATAATAAACTTGTTCACCTCTGAAACTAACACGTTTTGTTTTGTTATTCTAAACTTGTTCGCCTCTGAAACTAACACGTTTTGTTTTGTTACTGCAAACTTGTTCACCTTTGAAACTAATACGTTGTGTTCTACTCTTGTAAAATTGTTCACCTCTGAAACTAACACGTTTTTTCTCCTGTTATAGACTTTTCACCACTAAAGTTAACGCGTTTTGTTCTGCTGTTATAAACTTGGTCACCTCTGAAACTAACACGTTTTGTTTCGTTATTTTAAACTTGTTCACCTGTGAAACTAACACGTTTTGTTGTACTCTTGTAAAGTTATTCACCTCTGAAACTAACACGTTTTGTTCTGCTGTTGTAGACTTGCTCACCTCCAAAGCTAACGCGTTTTGTTCTGCTGTTGTAAACTTGTTCACTTCTTAAACTAACACATTTTGTTTTGTTATTATAAACTTGTTCACCTCTAAAACTAACACGTTTTGTATTGTTATAGTAAACTTGTTCCCCTCTAAAACTAACACGTTTTGTTCTGCTGTTGTAAAGTTGTTCACCTCTAAAGCTAACGCGTTTTGTTCTGCTGTTCTAAACTTGTTCACCTTTGAAATTAACACGTTTTGTTCTGTTGCTGTAAACCTGTTCACCTCTAAAGCTAACGCGTTTTGTTCTGCTGTTGTAAAGTTGTTCACCTCTAAAGCTAACGCGTCTTGTTCTGCTGTTGTAAAGCTGTTCACCTCCGAAACTAACGCGTTTTGTTCTGCTGTTGTAAAGCTGTTCACCTCTAAAGCTGACGCGTTTTGTTCTGCTGTTGTAAACTTGTTCACCTCTAAAGCTAACGCGTTTTGTTCTGCTGTTCTAAACTTGTTCACCTTTGAAACTAACACGTTTTGTTCTACTGTTGCAAAGTTGTTCACCTCTGAAACTAACACGTTTTGTTCTACTGTTGTAGAATTGTTCACCTCTAAAGATAACACGTTTTGTTCTGCTTTTGTAGATTTGGTCACCTCTAAAGATAACGCGTTTTGTTTTGTTATTATGAACTTGTTAACCTTTGAAACTAACACGTTTTGTTTTGTTATTGCAAACTTGTTCACCTTTGAAACTAACACGTTTTGTTCTACTCTTGTAACGTTGTTCACCTCTGAAAATAACACGTTTTGTTCTACTGTTGTAGACTTGTTAACCTCTAAAGATAACGCGTTTTTTTTCTGCTGTTGTAGATTTGGTCACCTCTGAAACTACCACAATTTGTTTTGTTATTGTAGACTTGTTCACTTCTAAAGCTAACGCGTTTGTTCTGCTGTTCTAAACTTGTTCACCTCTGAAACTAACACGTTTTGTTCTGCTTTTGTAGACTTGTTCAACTCTAAAGTTAAAGCGTTTTGTTCTGCTGTTGTAGACTTGTTCACCTCTAAAGCTAACACGTTTTGTTCTACTGTTGTAAACTTGTTCACCTTTGAAACTAACACGTTTTGTTCTGTTGCTGTAAACCTGCTCACTTCTAAAGCTAATGCATTTTGTTCTGCTGTTGTAATTTTGTTCACCTTTGAAATTAATACGTTTTGTTTTGTTACTGCAAACTTGTTCACCTATGAAACTAACACGTTTCCTTCTGTTGTTGTAAACTTGTTCACTTCTTAAATTAACACGTTTTGTTCTGTTGTTGTAAACTTGTTCTCCTCTGAAACTAACGTGCTTTGTTCTGCGTTTGTAGAAAGTGAAACCATACTGGATTCAACCACAACCTGCTAACCAATCAAACTATCAAGATCCAATCGTCACATCGTCATTTAAATAGGACGGAACTAGTATAGTTTCCAAACTCTGTCAGTCAGCCTTTAAAATTGAAGAAAACTTAACAAAAGGAACATTACAACAGAGTGGAGAGGATTTAAGTTTTTATCTGAATTCAAACTATTGGGTTGAACGTTTTAATTTCACTAATCTAATACAGTTAAATAACAATGCTTAGTTTCTTAGGCATTAAAGTGCCCGTTTGATATGCAAACACGCTGAACCAAATCAAATTATCGCTGTTAGTGTATTTCCAGTTATTATTTGTACCCACATATATATTTCCAGTTATTATTTGTACCCACGTATATATTTCCAGTTATTATTTTTACCTACGTACATATTTCCAGTTATTGTTTTTACCTACGTTATATTTTCCAGTTATTATTTTTACCTACGTACATATTTCCAGTTATTATTTGTACCAACGTATATATTTCCAGTTATTATTTTTACCTACGTACATATTTCCAGTTATTATGTATGCTTCTACTGTTGAGCTACACGGTACCTTATCGTAATTATAAAAGCTAAGATTTCGAGTATTTTCATTGGTTCAGTATTTATGTCATCTACTGACGTGAACATATCACTTTCTTAAATTTCATCGAATTACTGAGAAGCAGAGTAAAATTTATAGTTGATCTGAAGGAAGTGGAGAAAGACTTGTTATGTATAGCATTTAACTTAGTGAAGCACTGTCTCTCTCAGAATACCAAAGTTTAAATAAGCACAAAGTTCTTAAGCTGCCCATTATGGGTTACCAGGAGAATGAGTGTGTGTTTAACGCTATTATAGATAGTTATTGAATATTATAACTTGTAGCTTCTCACTGTGAATTACGAAAAGCTTAACCACACTGTCAACTGTAGCAACTTTCAATAGTTGAAGTGTAGCTGGAAAGCACGTGCTAAGCCGACGAAACGTGACGTATTGACAAATATTTTACGTTACCCTGAATTATCTCGTCACACTTGGACTTGTTAAAAGAGCTTGTTATGGCGCTAAAAACCTAGTTTCGATACCCGTGATGAACAGAGCAAAGATATCTTATCGTGTTGGTTTGTACTTAACAACAAACAAACGATAGTAATTTGGACAAAGATTTTATTAAAAACAAAGTATTAACTGACAGTGCAACATACAAACTATTGTCGTTTATCAATAATAGATATATGATTTCCGACTGCACCACTGTCAAAATTCAAACGTTTTAACAAAAATATAGAGAAGGGTAAAGTTTATGACAGAAAAACACATCAACCATATTCTCCAAACTTTAAACTAGGACAGACATCACTAAAAGAACACGGCACCGAAACCCATATATAAACACAATACATTAAATATAAAATATACTTCAGCGCACAATCGACAGTTACAAAATACTGCAATACATGAAACATGATACAACGCAATCCACAAATACAATACAAATACATGAAACATGATAAAACGCAATCTACAAATACAATGCAATATACAAATACAATACAAATACATGAAACATGATAAAACGCAATCTACAAATACAAGTACGGAAAACATGATACATACCAAAACAACTTTTTAGAAAAAAAAGAAAAACAATACAGTATTATAAAAGCTAACAAAAATAACTTTCGATGTGTTAATACATAATATGTAATATAATTGTTAAAAGAGCATAAATATAATGTAGTACAATATAACTGTTACAACGGAACCACTCTGCAAACTATGATTCTACACTAAAATCCATACAATACAACCAAAATCCGTGACGTATAGCTACTACACTGAACACTATACAACATAATCAAATTAAGCGACGTATATTTACTACACTTAACTGCATAAAATACATTCAGAATACGTGACTCATCGCTAGTGGTGGTACTGTTCCTCAGATTCTCAGGAACCCAGGCTGATGGCAACTCATCACCATTGGTGGTGCTGTTCCTCAGATTCACAGGTATCCATGCTGACGGCAACTCATCACCAGTGGTGTTGGCTGTTCCTCAGATTCACAGGAACCCTGGCTGATGGCAACTCATCACCAGTGATGGTGCTGTTCCTCAGATTCACAGGAACCCTGGCTGATGGCAACTCATCACCAGTGATGGT
>NW_013670310.1:17148-24418 GCF_000517525.1 Limulus polyphemus
AGGAACCCTGGCTGATGGCAACTCATCACCAGTGATGGTGCTGTTCCTCAGATTCACAGGAACCCTGGCTGATGGCAACTCATCACCAGTGATGGTGCTGTTCCTCAGATTCACAGGAACATAGAGCTTGTTATGGCGCTAAAAAAACCTAGTTTCGATACCCGTGATGGACAGAGCAAAGATATCTTATCGTGTAGGTTTGTACTTAACAACAGATGCACGAAAGTAATTTAGACAAAGATTTTATTAAAAACAAAGTATTAACTGACAGTGCAACGTACAAACTACTGTCGTTTATCAATAATAAATATATGATTTAATAAACCCTAAAGTTTGATCTTTTACACGATCTTCTAAATAATAAACTCGATATCTGTATTTTCCTGCAATCCTGTAAGTAATAATCCTTAAGATTTAATCTCTTCATGATCCTGTAAATTATAAGCTTCAAAGTGCATATAAATAATAAATCTTAGTGTCTGATTTTTCTACTATATTGTAAATACTAAAGTTGAGGACTTGATTTTTTCCACGATCCTATAGATAATAAGCCTGAGTGTCTGATTTTTGATACTATTCTGTAAACAATAAATCTTATGGTATAATTTTTCCACGATCCTGTATATAATAAAGTAGACGCAAAGATATCGATAACGTTAAATGTTTAACTTGACACTTTCAAATTATTTGTACGAGCAGCATAATATATTAAATTGAAATATGTATAATGTCTTTGTTTTTAAAAATATCAGATGTTACAGAAAGTGTTAGTGTACGGACTTGTTACTACATAAAATAACTTGATGTGTTATGTGAATAACGTACCCTTTATCACTACGTAACATAGACCCGTACCAAGGAGACCACCACCTAACATACCCCCGTACAAAGGAGACCACCAGGAATGATCATTTGTTTTCCATCGATCTGTGAGCAACTCAGTTAAACGTTGAAAGACTTTTCTTTCCAGACTTGGAGGTCAAAAAGTGAACAATTTATGATAAAATGAACTTTGAAGTAACGAAAGACACTTTTTATTAATATTGGAAATAAAATATATTTTGAATAAAATCTACAAATTCAAATGTCTGATAGACAGATGGAAAATGAGTTAATTTAACGAGTTTACACAATATTCAAACAAATACTAAACGTGACAATCCAGTAACATTATAAAATAAACAGTTCTAGATTGAACTAGTTAGGTTTTACGTTTTCAAAGTTAAAAGCTAAAAAGAAACTTTAGCAAAACGATAGTAAAATATATATCAAGAATTGTGAACTCAGAATAATCATAGTAAAATTATCAACAACAATTGTGACACTAGACACAATGGTAGTAAAATTCACAAAAAAAAATTGTGACACTGGATACAATGGTGGTAAAATTCATAACAATAATTGTAAGGATAGACACAACATTGGTAAAATTAACAACAAGAATTGTTTAACTAGGCACAACGGTGGCAAAAGTCATAACAAGAATTGTTTAACTAAGAACAATGGTAGTAAAATTAGTAACAAGAATTGTAACACTAAACACAACGGTGATAAAATTCATAACAACAATTGTGACACTAGACTCAACAGTGGTAAAATTAACAACAAGGATTATAAGGCTAGACACAATGGTGGTAAAATGCATAACAGTAATTGTGACACTAGACTCAAAAGTGGTAACATTCCTAACAAGAGTTGTTTAACTAGGAACAATGGTAGTAAAATCCATAACAAGAATTGTGACATTAGACTCAACAGTGGTAAAATTATTAACAAGAATTGTGAGGCTAGACTCAACAATGGTAAAATTCATAACAATAATTGTGACACTAGACACAACGGTGGTAAAATTCATAGCAAGAATTGTGACACTAGACAAAACGGTGGTAAAATTGATAACAAGAATTGTGACACTAGGCACAACGGTGGTAAAATGGATAACAAGAATTGTGACACTAGGCACAACGGTGGTAAACTTAATAACAAAAATTGTGATACAACTACCAGTAAACTTGAAGAGTATAATTTTACCATAATGCATAAATCAAAGGTGATAAGTACAGCACGTGTTGAGAGAAGAAAAGGTAGTTACCACATCTAACTTGTATCAGCACATGACCCATGACGTTTCTTATCAACTTCTTTTGATACATTTGTTATGTTAGCAGCTAATTTAAGTAAAGAAAAGAGACTTTAGTTAAACGTAAATAGAAAAAAAAATCATTTTTGATGTTTCGCAATGATGAAAAAAATTATTTCCCAAAGCACAAATCTACCATGGAATTATGGATAGTTCCAGAATTCTCTAATTACTCATGACATGCCAGCCAAGCTAGTCAGGTGACGATAATCACACAGATAGTTCACCCAGAAGTACAAAGGGACTTTTTTGCTTCGCTACTGCCTAAAAAGATGAAGATTTGGGCGTAGATTAAGCAATTTGTTATGTCCTGAATTTTTAGTCGAAGGTAAGAGAATCGGTGTTCAAAAGTCGGGAATCATTAAGTAGACAATAAATCACTGAGTAACACATTTCAGTGATTAATAAATATGGCACTCATTAAAACAGTCTAAAGAAAACTATAACATAGATCGTTATATCTTGCAAATTCTAGCGGCTTACTAATAAACAGTGTTTGTTCGTTCCTGACACGCTTAAGGTTATGTCGTATAACAGCCTGAAATTGTTTTGATATCTATAAAATTAAGACAGTAACGTGTGCCTGTGTGGGAAACTTTTTAAACTTCATTAAACTATGAATAAAATTAAATTGGGAGTACGGAAGTATCGATGACATCACGATATACGTAAAAGAAAGGTGGATGTAGGCAACGCAAGGGAAAAGTTATTTGTGAAATGGATCTGTCATTTCTTATAGTTTGGTGGTTTTCAATTGTTGTAGAATAGGTTAAACCTCGCCGTCACTGAGACGCCCCGCACGGCCATCAGATTCTTTCAGAGCACTACGTACCTAACCACATACGTGAGTAGTCCAGGCAGGCCATTTAACACTGTCTTTACATTTAAAAAATTCTGTGCATTCAACTACAAAATAATACAACTAAAAAAATGTTTCATACGCGAACCACGAATTTCACCCCTAGTGTCAATTATTGTCATTCCTGGTCATATTAATCCTGTACGTAATGTTAAACTTAAAACAACAAACTAAGCAACTAAAATACTAAACTAATTTTTCTTGAATAATTGAGCTATTACCATAATGTTATAAAACAGGTGCTTCAGGTTATGATAAAGAACGTCCAACTGTACCACCGGAGGTGCTTCAGGTTGTGATAAAGAACGTCCGACAGTACCACCGGAGGTGCTTCAGGTTTGATAAAGAACGTCCGACTGTACCACCGGATGTACTTCAGGTTGTGATAAAGAACGTCCGACAGTACCACCGGAGGTGCTTCAGGTTTGATAAAGAACGTCCAACTGTACCACCGTAAGTCTTTCAGGTTGTGATACAGAACGTCCGACTGTACCACCAGAGCTGCTTGAGGATGTGATAAAGAATGTCCGATTGTACCACCATAGCTGCTTCGGGTTGTGATAAAGAACGTCCGACTGTACCACAAAAGGTGTTTCAGGTTGTGATAAAGAACGTCCGACTGTACCACTAGAGGTGTTTCAGGTTGTGATAAAGAACGCCCGACTGTACCACCGGAGGTGCTTCAAGTTGTGATAAAGACAGTCCGACTGTCCCATTTTACTAAATTCTGATACATTTCACTCATGTCAAATACAGAATAGGGTTTACTGGCCCATCTTGTATACCACTTAACGATCTTCGATCATAACATTACATTTAATTACATAACAACTATTAAAGGAAAAGAAAACTATTAATAACGTTTCTTTCAACCTCTTAGGACAGAAACTATTTACTTAAAACTCTGTTTTGATTTAGCTATCACAGAAACGACGTCGTTATTTCAGATTATAAGTCTGGGTTTTTACCTTTATATCTGTCCTCGTCAGCTTTATCCACGCATCATTCATCTTTCAATGTGTCACAAAAGAAGAGATGTCGTTAAGACTACGGAAGTCAGACTATAGGACTTATATAAACTTCAGATACCATCTTAATAGTCAATTCTTGCTGTCCTATTTCCAACTCACGAAGATGGCGAAACTTCGCCAACCTTGTGTCAAATTCATTTTTTGCTTTCACTTTAAAATGAACTGACAATATTATTTGGTCATTGTTATTGACTCGAACATTTATGAAATACAACAATGAAATCCATTTTTATTTTTGGTGTAACATTTAGAATTGCTTTCCTTGTGTTTTCAAGAATGTCAAATATTTTGTTTTTACACTCTGAACTAGAACTATTTTACGTTCGCGGTCTTTGCTACTGACATAAAAATTTAAAAGTACAAATTTCGACTCACTTTAAAATTTATGTTTTATGTTATTACTACTTTATGTGTTTTATGTAATTATTACTTTATGTTTTTTATGTTATTACTACTTTACGTGTTTTATGTCATTACTACTTTATGTTTTTATGTTATTACTATTTTATGTGTTTTAGTTATTACTACTTTGTGAGTTTTACGTTATTACTACTTAATGAGTATTATATTATTACTACTTTATGTGTTTTATGTTATTACTACTTTATGTTTTTATGTTATTACTACTTTATGAGTTTTATATTATTACTACTTGATGTGTTTTACGTTATTACTACTTTATGAGTTTTATATTATTACTACTTGATGTGTTTTATGTTATTACTACTTTATGAGTTTTATGTTATAATTACTTTATATGTTTTATGTGATTACTACTTTATGTTTTATGTTATTACTACTTTATACGTTATTACTACTTTATGAGTATTATATTATTACTACTTTATATGTTTTATGTTATTACTTCTTTATGAGTTTTATGTTATTATTACTTTATGTGTTTATGTTATTACTACTTTATGAGTTTGTTATTACTACTTTATGAGTTTTATGGTAATACTACTTTATGTGTTTTATATTATTACTACTTTATGAGTATTATATTATTACTACTTTATGAGTTTTATGTTATTATTACTTTATGTGATTTATGTTATTATTACTTTATGAGTTTTACGTTATTAGTACTTTATGTGTTTTATGTTATTCCTACATTATGAGTTTTATGGTATTCCTACATTATGAGTTTTATATTATTGATACATTATGAGTTTTATGTTATTACTACTTTATGTATTTTATGTTATTCCTACTTTATGAGTTTTATGTTATTATTACTTTATGCGTTTTATGTTATTACTACTGTTACGACAGCGAAAGTCACGTGACGCTGGTAACACCTCATGAGTTTCTAGAAGAATCATGACTGTTCCTGGCAACTCTAGTCTTTTCTAGGCGCCCGCTATTTTAGTACATAAGCCCGGCAAATAAAGTTGAGATATAATTGCAGATAGAGATATACAGACAGATAATCGAGTCAAGTCGTAAGTAAACTGCGAGAATCGTTGTGGATTATAGAGTGTGTTATAGTTAAAGAGAGTGTGAAAATTAAGTGTATTGCAAAGTTGTATTGAGAAAGAAATAATCTAGTTTTATTTAACAAAGGACTTGTATCGCTGAAGTTCTTCGGAAAGAAATTTTACGGGAAATTAACAAACGACCAGTGACGTAACACCACTTTATGCGTTTTATGTTATTACTTTATGAGTTTTATGTTACTACTACTTTTGATTTAAAGTTTAATAATGACATCAGTTTAAACAATATCGATATGTCAAAACATATACAATTATTGTTAATTAAATAGAGTGTTGTTCAATACTTCTTTGCGGGCACAACTTGCAGAGGCCGGAAGAATTAAACGTTTTTCGTTTCACAATTACACGTATACATGTATGTACGGATGTCACAAGCAAGAAACGTATATCAAATAAACAACATTAATTGTGTTTTAAATTCAAATCAAGGCTGTTTTCGTCACTTTATTCACATTCCCATTGATTACTCAGAATAACAAAGTTATATATTTTTCACGACAAGGATTCGTAAGCATAATCACGTTTCCAGTAACAAGTAGTTAGTTCAGTATTGTGCTGCCATCTGTCCATTATATGTTCAAGCTATTTTGTTCCGCTTACTCCTAAGACGAATATGTAAAGTCTACAGACAAATTAAATATAAATAATGTCAAAAATAACAGAATTTCCCTATCTCTAACAATAATTATTTTTTTACTTTCTAAGCAGTATTCATAAACACAAGCATCGTACATGTAGGAGAAATATATAAAACTAATATAATGGGAAGGCATCTGTGGAAATTAGATTCATCCATATATTGGCGGGAATACACCGTCTACGTGATCTCAACTCACTTTCGTAGCTAGAAGTAAACACTAGAGTTTAATATTGTGAATATAAATGGGTGTTGAAACCCACAGAACCCCATATCTTAAGCAACAAATGTAATTGCTTCTAATGAACCAACCAGTGGGAGATAGAGTAATAAAAAATATTTTCTCCTCAAAGTTGACATCTCCGCTCTCATAATAATCTTTATGAATGAAATGTAACATGTCTAGTCAATTACAAATAATTATTAGTAGAATACTACTAGCTGAAACATTCCATTTAACTTCTAGTGCATGGCCTAATTGTTTTCTAGTAATTTTGAATATTATTCCTGAATATATTGTTACGACAGCGGAAGTCACGTGACGCTTTTACAGGTGATGAGGTTCTAGAAGGATAATGACTTTTCCTGGCAACTCTTGTCTGTTCTAGTCGCCCTCTTTTTTTTAGTATATAAGTCCGACGAATGAAGCGGAGAGGAAGAATTGGATAGATAGACAGATATAGAGATAGATAATTGAGTCAAGCGAGCTGTAGGCACTGTAAGTAAAGTGCTTGAATAGTTGTGAATTATAGCGTGTGTTTATAAAAGTAGTTAATTTTAAAGTGACTGTGGAAAATCTTTGTATTCCAAAGTTGTATCGAGAAAGAATAAACTAGTTTTATTTAAGAAAGGACTTGTATCGCTGAAGTTTCTCGGAAAGAATTTCTACGGGAATTGACAAACGAGCTGAGATGGAACAAATTGGTGTCAGAGAGTTGAAAAGAAAGAAAAACATTGAAACGGGAAATCAAACTACAACTTAGCAGATTTCATGGCAGCAATATAAGAACAGCAAAAGAAACAAGAAGAGCAAGAACAGAAACAAGAGAGACAACAGCAGTGGCAAGAAAACCTGCAACAGTGGCATCTCGAACAGAAAAATAA
>NW_013670310.1:25339-26197 GCF_000517525.1 Limulus polyphemus
ACTTTATGCATTCTATGTTATTACTACTTTATGCATTCTATGTTATTCCTACTTTATGAGTTTTATGTTATTACTACTTTATGCATTCTATGTTATTACTACTTTATGCATTCTATGTTATTCCTACTTTATGAGGTTTATGTTATTACTACTTTATGAGTTTTATGTTATTACTACCTTATGAGTTTTATGTTATTGTTATTTCATGTTTTTATGTTATTATTACTTCATGTTTTTATGTTATTACTACTTTATGTGTTTTATGTTATTACTACTTTTTGAGTTTTGTCATTACTATTTTATGTGTTTTATGTTATTACTACTTGATGTGTTTTATGTTATTATTACTTTATGAGTTTTATGTTATTATTACTTAATGTGTATGTTATTACTACTTTATTAGTTTTATGTGATTATTACTTCATGTTTTTATGTTATTATTATTTTATGTGTTTATGTTATTACTACTTTATTTTTATGTTATTACTACTTTATTTTTTATGTTATTACTACTTCATTTTTATGTTATTACTACTTTATGTTTTTATGTTATTACTACTTTATGAGTTTTATATTATTACTACTTTTGAGTTTTGTCATTACTATTTTATGTGTTTTATGTTATTACTACTTGATGTGTTTTATGTTATTACTACTTTATGAGTTTTATGTTATTATTACTTTATGAGTTTTATGTTATTATTACTTAATGTGTATGTTATTACTACTTTATTAGTTTTATGTGATTATTACTTCATGTTTTTATGTTATTATTACTTCATGTTTTTATGTTATTATTACTTTATGTGTTTATGTTATTACTACTTTATTTTTTATGTCACTACTACTTTATTTTAT
>NW_013670310.1:27197-28827 GCF_000517525.1 Limulus polyphemus
CTACCAATAAGTCAGCCTCGGGGAAACCTGTAGTGGTTTGCATTGAGCGATGCCTACCAAGCCCCATCGTGAAAGTTCCAACGGCTAAGTGTAAAATGCCAAGCACACACACAGTTTCTACGTGACAGGAAAGCTGTATGGCCAAAAGTGCAACTTAGTCACAGATTCTGCATCTCAGCAAACCCTTGTGAGTATCAAGATGCTAGATAACAAAGGAGTACCAAAAGCCATTCAGAAGCTCTGTGGTGTAACAGGAAATTATGTAAGGTTGTTGGGATCAGTGTGGGTAACTATTGAGCTAATGGGCAAAAAGGACAGACACAAAGTATACTAGGCTGACATTGAAGACCCATGCATACTAGGGTTGGACTATCTACTACCAAGGAAGTATGTAATTAATTTTGATAAAATTACATTTGGGAACAACAAAGGCCAAATTCCGGTAACTGTTAAAAGAGAGGTTGAACTAACCAGGTACCATCAAGCTGAAGTCCAAGTGACTGAAAAAGTTGATGATGGGGAAATGGAACCAGGTATAGATATTAAATCAGAGCAGGAGAAAGACCAAGATTTGAAGCCAATAATTGATTTTTTACAAGCAAGTGTTTTGCGCCATGCATGGGAGAAGGTGTCTAGCTTAAGCCCTGTGACAAAGAACTATTGGGCACAATGGGACCAGTTGGATACATTCCAGCAAAGTTGATGTTTGGTCGGGAACTTTGGCTGCCAGTGGACCTGATAACCGGACGTCCACCTTACGAAGAGTTGCCTGAAAATGTGTCAGAATTCCTGAAAGTGTTAACTGAAAGGATGGATGATATTCACCATCAAGTGCGTTCAAACTTGAAAATGTCTGCTGATTCCATGAAGCTATGTTATGATAAAAGATCTACTGAAGTCAGCTTTGTACCAGGAGACAATGTGTTGTTGTATAATCCCAGGAAGACCAAAGGGAAGTCTCCTAAGTTGTCATCTCCTTGGGAAGGCCCATATGACATAGTGGATCGTCTCTCAGACGTAACGTTCCGAATAAAATGTGATCGGCGAGGTAAGCCAAAGGTGGTGCATGCCAACATGCTTTGGCATTATCACGGCCCAAGACATTTCAGTTGGAACGAAGAGAACAACAGAACAAATGACGCTGCTGAAGACGTGTCACATGAAAAAGCCACTGTCGAAGAAGAAACTCTACCCGGTTTTGAGGGGGAAAACAGTGAAGCCGTTAATGATGTTACTACCACTGATGTGACTGTCACCGATAATGGAACATTTACTGATGGAGCAGATGAACCCCACATGAAGCAGAAACCAACGAGACCGAGACCAGTACGGAAAAAGATACGTCCTGTAAAATTAAGAGTCTTTGTTGAATTTTAATTTTGTGTTTGTAAATTCTGTACATTTAATGAAGTTATTGTTAATTATCTATTGGTTTAGTGTAAGCGGCTATTGTTCGGGACGAACAATACTAAGGAAGAAGCAGTGTTACGACAGGGGAAGTCACGTGACGCTGGTAACAGGTGATGAGGTTCTAGAAGGAATCATGACTTTTTCTGGCAACTCTAGTCTGTTCCAGGCGCCCTCTTTTTTTTAGTATATAAGCCCGGCAAATAAAGCGGAGAGGAAGAAT
>NW_013670310.1:29796-42603 GCF_000517525.1 Limulus polyphemus
ATTGAAAGTTATCCATACACTAGGCGAGAAGAAACCCATAATGTACAACATACTACTGAAGGTTATCCACACACAAGGCGAGAAAAACCCTAAATGTAGAACATAATATTTAAGTTTATCCACACACCAGGCGAGAAGAAACCCATAATGTACAACATACTATTGAAAGTTATCCATACACTAGGCGAGAAGAAACCCATAATGGAGAACATACAATTGAAGGTTATCCTCACACCATGCTAGAGGAAACCCATAATGTATAACATACTATTGAAGGTTATCCACACACCAGGCGAGAAGAAACACATACTAGTGATAGTTATCCATAAACCAGGCGAGAAAAAAAAACATAATTTAGAACATACTATTGAAGGTTATCCACAAACCAGACGAGAAGAAACCCATAATGTAGAAGATACTAGTGAAGGTTATACACACCAGACGAGAAGAAACTCATAATGTATAACATACTCTTGAAGGTTATCAACACACCTGGAGAGAATAAACCCATAATGTACAACAAACTAGTGAAAGTTATCCACGTACCAGGCAAGAAGAAACCCATAATGTAGAACTTACTATTGAAGGTTATCTACACATCAGGCGAGAAGAAACACATACTAGTGAAGGTTATCCATAAATCAGGCAAGAAAAAAACATAATGTAGAACATACTATTCAATGTTATCCACACACCAGACGAGAAGAAACACATAATGTAGACCATACTATTGAAGGTTATCCACACACCAGGCGAGAAGAAACCCATAATGTAGAACATACTATTGAAGGTTAACCACACACAAGGCGAGAAGATACCCATAATGTACAACATACTATTGAAAGTTATCCATACACTAGGCGAGAAGAATCCCATAATGTAGAACATACTAGTGAAGGTTATGCACACACCAGACGAGAAGAAACCCTAAATGTAGAACATAATATTGAAGTTTATCCACACACAAGGCGAGAAGAAACCCATAATGTACAACATACCTATTGAAGGTTATCTACATACCAGGCGAGAATAAACCCAAAATACATAACATACTATTGAAGGTTATCAACAAACCAGGCATGAAGAAACCCATACTTTAGAACATACTAGTGAAGGTTATCTACACACCAGGTGACAATAAATCTATAATGTATAAAATACTATTGAAGGTTATCCACACACAAAAGGCGAGAAGAAACACATGCTCGTTAAGGTTAGCCATAAACCAGGCTAGAAAAAAAACATAATTCAGAACATACTATTGAAGGTTATCCACACACCAGGCGAGAAGAAACCCATAATGTACAACATACTAGTGAAGGTTATCTAAACACCAGGCGGGAATAAACCCATTATGTACAACATAGCGGTGAAGGTTATCAACACATCACGCGAGAAGACCCTCATAATGTAGAACAAACTAGTGAATGTTGTCAACACACCAGGCGATAAGAAACCCATAATGTAGATCATACTATTGAAGGTTATCCACACACCAGACGAGAAGAAACCCATAATGTACAACATACTATTGAAAGTTATCGACACACCAGGCGAGAATAAATCCATAATGTACAACAAACTATTGAACGTTATCAACACACCAGGCGAGAAGAAACCCATAATGTAGATCATACTATTAAAGGTTATCCATTAACTAGTCGAGAAGAAACCTATATTGTAGATCATACTATTAAAGGTTATCCATTCACTAGTCGAGAAGAAACCCATATTGTAAAACATACTATTGAAGGTTATCCACACACAAGGCTAGAAAAACACGTAATGTACAACATACTATTGAAGGTTATCTCCACACGAGTCGAGAATAAACTCATAATGTATAACATATTATTGAAGGTTATCCACATACCAGGCGAGAAAAATCACATAATAGTTAAGGTTGGTCATAAACCAGGCGAGAAAAAACCATAATTTAGAACATACCAGTGAAGGTTATCTAAACACCAGGCGGGAATAAACCCATTATGTACAACATAGCGGTGAAGGTTATCAACACATCACGCGAGAAGACCCTCATAATGTAGAACAAACTAGTGAATGTTGTCAACACACCAGGCGATAAGAAACCCATAATGTAGATCATACTATTGAAGGTTATCCACACACAAGGCTAGAAAAACCCGTAATGTACAACATACTATTGAAGGTTATATTAACACGAGGCGAGAATAAACTCATAATGTATAAAATGTTATTGAAGGTTATCCACACACCAGGCAAGAAAAATCACATAATAGTTAAGGTTCTCCATGCACCAGGCGAGAGGAAACCCATAATTTAGAAAATTTTTCGTTATACATATTCATATTGTATAGTTACGAAATGATTTCGGTGTACATATTGAAACATTATCTTAATAAAACGAACAACTTCGTACTAATATGTTGAACATATACATAAGTTATTGTGTAAAGATTTATAGTTTGATATACAAATACATAGATGATGAACACTGTAAGACGTAGTTGTGTTTTAAACACAACTAACAGTCTGTAATGTTGCTAAGATATCATGCAAATTGAATAATAAGAATTCCCTAATACTGTGCTATCCAGCCCTGTAGTATATATACATTTCAAACGTAGTTTTGATTAATTACCGATATTGTAATATTTGGAAATTTACTATAAACCGGTTTGTTAACGGTCCAAATAAACCCGTGTGTTTGAAATGTTGAAGTGTATATTTTTTTAATCACAGAGACCTAACATTTACTTCTGAAATGTGGTGTGTTTTGTAGGAGTGACATATTTGATATCTTAAGTTGGTTATACTTTATATAGAGTTTCATACCAAACACGATGTTTATTTTTGTTTGTTCGTCTGCTTTAGAGTAAAGCCATACTGGGCTATCTGCTTTATACACCACGGGAAATCGAGCCTTCCTGGTTTTAGCGTTGTAAATTCGTAAATTTACCGCTGTCGGACGGTTTTAAATTTTTTCTCTTACAATTTGTGTGGATAGCCCATTGGCCAATGGCCCTGTGTGGCCATTTCGCAGAAATGTTTGGCCAATTCGTAGAATCTCCAGTAGTGTGTTTTTTAGATGGTCAGAGAAAAAGAATGTCAAATCTCTTATTGAAATTTCACGCTTTTATAATTTTGAAAAAGTATTTTTTGTACTTTTGCGTTGTGTTTATAATTGACCTTAACTGTCATTAGAATCCTGAAATAAATTTACTTAGTGAAAATGTTCTGTTTTATTAATAGTGTGGCCGTTTCTTTGATCGACTGGCCACATCCACGGCCAGGTGATTAGCGAGCTCCGCTCGCAATCTGCGGGTCGCGGGTTCGAATCCCCCGTCCCACTTAACATGCTCACCTTTTCAGCCGTGGGAACGTTATAATGCGATGAACAATCCCACTGTTCGTTGGTAAATGAGTAGTCCAAGAGTTGGCTGTTGGTGGTGATGACTAGCTGCCTTCTCTCTAGTCTTACACTGCTAAATTAGGGACGGCTAGCGCAGATAGCCCTCGTGTAGTTTTGCGCGTATTTCAAAGAAACAAGCAACCTCCATTTTGTCTACCATATTTTTCCAAGATGTGACACCAAGAGCTCGCAAATAAAACTACAACGGTTATACAACCCTTCACTTTCTTATCGATAACTTTTCAACATTTTTTAATGGATATACTTGGTAAAGAAGTTAACTGGGTTGTTACCAGGGGCAACATTAGCGTTATATATACTGTTGTGTTTCACCTACATTGAATCCTTGAACTTCCACTGCTATCCTGTTCATCGAAAGCCTTTAATTTTTTCAAATTAAATTTACTTAATTTTGTTATAAAATTTTTTATTCAATCCAACTGATAACAACTATGAGAAACAGCTTCTCATTTGTTATAACTTTTGAGATTCAAGGAAGATTAACGTTGTGTCACGAACAATTTGAAGGAACTAAGGAAAACATATAAAAAAATAATCATACTTCCCTATTTCTCTGTTAGTCCGTCAAAACGTCTTTAGATATTTCATGTAAAATATATAAATTAAAAAATAATAAGACATGAAATTATTTCAGCAACAATAATCTGCATGGTTTAACTTACTTTCCTCTGCTGCTTTTAATAACTAATACTTTTATAGAAGCTTTAGGGGATACTAAAGATAAACATTCTTATGCTACTCTGTTTTCTGGATTTATACATGTCTCGTACAACTGAAAATACCGAACTAAAACTTACAATGTCCTGTGCTGAGTTATTGAGCAAGTTAAATAATAAAATAGTTACGACAGCAGAAGTCGCGTGACCCTAGAGTTTCTGGAAGAATCATGAATTATCGGGGAGGCCCGAGTTTGTTCAAGGCGCCTCTTTTTTTATAGTATATGAGCCTGGCGAGAAAAACCAGCGCGGTGGAAGAGATATACAGATAGATTGAAGAGATAGATAATTGAGTCAAGCGAATAGTAGACATTGTAAGTAAAGTGTGTGAATCACTGTCATTTATAGCGTGTGTTATAAAAGTAGTTAAGTTTAGAAACGTCCTGACTGTGGAAATTCTGTGTATCACAAAGTGTGTATCGAGAAAGAATAAACTACTTTTAATCAAGAAGGGTCTTGTATCGCTGAAGTTCCTCGGAAATAATTTATATCGGAAATTAACAAACAAGCAGATAAGTAACAAAACGGTGTTAAGACTTAATGTAGGACTAGGAAACCCAAATAAAAATATTAGCAGGATATAAATTATCTTTAGCTCAGACAGTTCCATTTTTCTAGCATGGTGATTGGCCTCTGGAAAGGGTTGCCTTCGGATGTGATGGATGCAGTAAATTTAAGGGGATTTAAGGGAAGGCTTGATAAATATATGAACGATAAGGGCTGGCTTTTAGTGTTATCCTTATTTTAAAGTTTAGTGAATCCGACGGTTTAGATGGGCCGAAAGATCCTTTTTTGTCCATAAATTATATGTATATATAAACCAGTATGTTACTGTACCCATAATACACCCGAAATTCCTGTAAATTATCTGTGATTCATTTTGACTACAATTCTTAATCATCGTTACACAATGTACAAAACAACATGTTGTAGCCTTTAGCCTCTGTGAAACATTCGGTGATATGTGTAACATAACTGTACATAGCAACATCATCTAACGTGTAGCCTCTGTGAAACAATCGGTGATATATGGAACATAACTGTACATAGCAACATCATCTAACTTGTAGCCTCTGTGAAACAATCGGTGATATATGGAACATAACTGCACATAGCAACATGTTCTAGCTTGTGGCCTATGTGAAACAATCGGTGATATATGGAACATAACTGTACATAGCAACATGTTCTAACTTGTAGCCTATGTGAAACAATCGGTGATATATGGAACATAACTGTACATAGCAACACGTTCTAACTTGTAGCCTCTGTGAAACAAATCGGTGATATAGAGAACATAACTGTGGATTTTCAACTCTTTCGTAAGTGGAGAGTTAAAATAACATCATTCATGTCGAGCAAATCTAAGTTTATGGCCTTTTCTCCGTTTCCGCCGTTTCGACCTTGGCAACGTCTAATTTTATGTTCATGCGATAGATATCAGAAGCTTAGAAAGCTACGTGTTCTTGTTCAAGGCTAAATTCTTTTCGTGAACTAAACTCCTACACACTACTGAATTATTAAGTAATCTAGTAGAAACTCTAAGGGTTGTACTGATCGTCAGTTTGAATTTATTTATTTTGTTCAGTATTAAACTTATCCCCACTAATAACAACCTGCAGACATACAAAACCTTAACAGTCATGTTTATTCCTCGCTTAAAATATACTTAGGGAACATTATCTTAAACATTTTGTTATCGTTATGTGAAAAGTTTGTAGACACGTATCCGTTTTATAAGTTCAGTAAAAAAAAAAAAGACGTCAACACACTTGCCCGCTAAACTACAGGGTGTATACGAAGAACTGGAACACAGTTTAAACCAATCAGAGAGAACAGACTACCTTCATTGGTTTAAATAAAGCTTATCAGCCACGTTTGACTTAGCTGATGTAACCATAATCCTAGGCGTTCACGTGAGCGGACTGTTTTATCTAGAGCACAGAACTTAGGCCTAAAGCCACCAAGCGGTATTTAAAACCACGCCGTTTTGAAGTTAGCTTGTTATTCCTATATTTTGTGTTGCCGAATTGCTCTACCGTATTTAAGGTCGTCTTTTCTACATTATGAAAGAATTCGACCACTATCATCACCATTGAAAGATTTTTCTTTCACACAGTTTACATGTATAGCAAACGCACCGATCGGTTTTTTTCTCCCTCTTTTAGGATCAGGCTGGAGAAACAGCTAATGAAACCTATCTTATTAGTGGACTTAAAACAAAGTACTTACTTTCCGTGTTGGCAACAAAAAGAAACAAATTTTGCTCAAGATCTTTCTCCTTTAGAATGATAAATGGAACATAAGAGTTACCGCGAAATCAAACAACGAGATGGAGCCACATGTTCATCTTCACGATGACGAGTGAGTATTTTTTTAAACCTTAATATATTTATTCCTGAAATAATAAAACCCAAATATCAAATAAAAACATTTAAAATGTTTCTATGTTAGAAGAGATAATTTGAAACATATGCTGAAACATAGTTAAGTTTCACATACTCATGTTAAGTGAATACTAGTGTATTAAAAACCCATATTTCTGTAACTTCAAGGAAAGAGGTAGATTTTCGTGTAAAAAAAAAAAACTCTCTAAACGATGCATATTTGAGAGTACTGCATGCCATGTTAAAAAACAGTATTTTTCCTTTAAAAAACATATTTTAAATTAAAGCTTTAAATAGTTATTTCCTACGTTAGAAAATTACCTAAATGTTACAATTTCAGATATTAAAAGCATTAAACACAGACAGAGGAAGCAAAAGTTTCCTGGCTGGAGGATGAAGTGCATGCTAGACCTGAACATATAAACTCTGTGTGGATTAAGAGGTATTACCTCCAGAAAATATACCTAACGTGTGCCAGCCTTAAAGATATCAACACCTTCTCCCACCGCGGAAGGGCTGTCCGCTACTTCCTCAATATGTTTATACATTAGCAGTGAAACTAAACGTAGTATCTCTAGCTGGAGCTTTCTTAAGTTTTCCAGAAGCATCAGCTTAACGTCTTTGTCTTATCATTAAGATTTAATACTATATTCAATGTAGAAAATCATTATATCTTTTATATCACAGATTATATAGTTTCGCATTCCCAGCCACACTAGTTCAACCCTAATCATAGAAATCTAAAGCTTGTGTCGCACGGTCTACTTTATTTTTGACTTCACATTAAGCACTTCGACAAATCATTCTAGAGCAAGTCAGTGAGAAATTTGGGGAACATTAAAAACAACATACTTCACAGGTTCACGTGGAGAGGAGTTATCCTACGACGTCATAAATGAGGGGGCTCTTATGTTACAAAAATTTGTTTCAGAAACATTTAATAGATTTACCTATTATAAAATGATACATCGTCAGAAGATATTTATGTTAGACAAATACAAAACATTTTTATATTATAAAAACTTATCATCATGAGAGAACAATTACGTTACATGACAGAATTAGATAATTATGTAATAAAAATACATAAATATTGGCATGAAATATGTAAATATTAACGAAGAGAAAAAATGAAGAACTATAAAAAAACATCTGTCAACAGAAGACATTTGCATGAGAAAATACAAAGCTAATTTATTCAAGATATTGTAATATATTCCTGTTATATAAAAATTATCGCCACAATATACTCCTCAGAAAATATGAATTGAATTATTTGAATTGTTTTTATTACAGGTTTATTAGAACCGATTTTGTTGCTCAAATCACTGCATGACCAGTATTTTACAGTTCAAAAATAACCCGAAACTGGTCAAAACTCCCCAAAAATTGCCAGCTACCTATCTTGCTACAAAGCTATTTTGTGTCAGGTGTTTGGATATCCTAGCTGTAAAGCACTAATGTTACACAAGGAGATCTACAGTCCCGGCTTCAATCTTGAAGTTTTGTTGGCGGAGGCCCTCAATCCTAAGTCGTTGAAGACTGGTCAGATCCAGCCAGGAAATGGCTCGGAAAACGCCACTACCCACATGGAGAACAATACAGCGTATGGTAAGCAATCATATTTGATAAGAATTTGCGTTTAACATCACCACAATCGTTACTGAGTTCAACCAGACAAAAAGAAAATATTTCAGACTAATATCCCACCTATAACTGAGACTTGTCTGCCTCCTCAAGTTTACATTATCTTCCTTTATTACGCCATTCATGAAGAACAAAGGACAATAGAAATATTATATCTGTTCTCTGCCAATCACTGATATTTAAACCCACTTTTTAACGTTGTAAGCACGTAGTGTTACTGCTGAGCCACTGGGTGGATAATCTAATTACTTCAACTTTACTTTCACATACATTTATAATCTTACTTGGTTAATGGCATACAATTATCTACTCTTCGAGGCTCCTCCTCCGTGACGGCTTAGCTGTTAGTCTGAGGGCTTGTAACGCTAAAAATTGGGTTTCAATCCCCGTGGTAAGCACAGCACATGTAGCCCATTATGTAGCCTTGTGCTTTACAACAAACAAACTCTTCCTCGAAGTTTTTATAGAGGACATAAGAAAGCGTCTATGTTATGAAACGTATCACTGAATAATACTATTTCAACTAACACACGCTTTTATTACGGATTAAGTGGTAGGGATTATATCCTTACCCGCTAGCCATATAACAAATGGCATCTTCTTGAAGATAGTGTTTACAAAATTCTCGAATACTTCCTTAAGCCATCTTCACCATATAATGTTTGTTTATCACCCCCATCATCATATAGATGCTGTTTTCAGAAATCCTTAACAACTTACTCCCCCATCACCCTGATAAGGTGTCGTTTAGTCTCGCGGATACCGATTTTAAAGAATCAGCTCACTCGCCTTCTCTTCCAATCTTCTAACTACATAATCACAATGGACTATCAGTACCACTAAAACAGTCCTAACTACATAATCACAAGGGACTATCAGTACCACTAAAACAGTCCTAACTACATAATCACAAGGGACTATCAGTACCACTAAAACAGTCCCAACTACATAATCACAAGGGACTATCAGTACCACTAAAACAGCCCTAACTACATAATCACAAGGGACTATCAATACCACTAAAACAGTCCTAACTACATAATCACAAGGGACTATCAGTACCACTAAAACAGTCCTAACTACATAATCACAAAGGACTATCAGTACCACTAAAACAGTCCCAACTACATAATCACAAGGGACTATCAGTACCACTAAAACAGTCATAACTACATAATCACAAGGGACTATCAGTACCACTAAAACAGTCCTAACTACATAATCACAAGGGACTATCAGTACCACTAAAACAGTTCTAACTACATAATCACAAGTGACTGTCACTCTACTGTCATGTCCATTCTTGTCTGTTTGTCTGTACTATCAATATAAATATGTTATTAACCATGGTATAAACTTTAAGTATGTTCTTAACCATGGTATTAACTTTATGCATGTTCTTAACCATGGTATCAATTTTATGTATGTTCTTAACCATGGTTTTAACTTTATGTATGTTCTTAACCATGGTATTAACTTCACGTATGTTCTTAACCATGGTTTTAACTTTATGTATGTTCTTAACCATGGTATTAACTTCACGTATGCCCTTAACCATGGTATTAACTTTATGTATGTTCTTAACCATGGTATTAACTTCATGAATGTCCTTAACCATGGCATTAACTTCATGTACGTCCTTAATCATGGTATTAACTTCATGTATGTTCTTAATCATGGTATTAACTTCACGTATGTCCTTAACCATGGCGTTAACTTCAAGTAATTATTTTAACTTCCACTATGAGACATTCCCTTACTGTTGTTGGTATTGAAACCAATTCATTTGAATTCTATATTTAATGTACACCAAACAATAACGCTAATAGTGAGTGTTCCGATGAAACAATGCATTGTAATCTTAATGAGTAAGAACAGTATGTTTACTTAGCTGTAATTAACACCGGTTTGATTGTTTTGTTTCGACGTGCCTCCCAGTGGCTTAACGTTAAGACTAATGGCTTATAACGATACACAGCACAGTTTGCCCTTCACGTAACGGTGTGCTTAACAGCAACAAAAGAACGTTTTGATCTAAACAGGTACCTCAACATTTTACAGAAACCAGAAGTAGAAGATATTGAATCGGTATAGTTAGTATTATATCATTCATAGAGAAAATGTGTTCACGTACTTTTTAAAACATCTGACAACAAATACGCCATCTAAACTATAGTAATAAATATATATCTCTCTCTCTGAAACAAAAATCGGGAAATCTCGATCCACCGCGGATTTTAGCCTCGAACCCAGTGTGGGCCTAAATAATTATATTTTATCGATGTCGGTCGTGGCGTCTCTTCCATCAAATAAATATGTTTTTTTTTGTATAATTTCTCGGAAAGTTACTGGACTAGAGGGAAAGCAATCAGTCAACATCATCACCCACCGCCAACACTTGGACTATTTTTTTACCTACAAAAAGTTGGAGTGGCCGTCACATTATAACGCACTCACGGCTGAAAGGACGAGTATGTTCGATGACAGCATTCGAGCCCGCGTCTCACAGGTAGCGAGTCGAGTGCTGTTATTATGGATACATTGAATTAAATTTCCAATTTTCAGATATAAGTAAAAAAAATCTAGATTATTTTTTTTTAATTCCAGCACAACATTATTGTGGCTATTATGAGACCATTATTTAATTATTTTTTTATGTAATTAACCACTAACACCCGACCTACTTTTATCAACTTTGTAAAATTATCTTCACCTTTAATAGCAGGTCGCTCGGTTCCATTTGACCTTTATCACGTGTATCTCGTTCACGTGATCACGTGTCTCCTATCACGAACAGATCACGAGAATAGGCACACGCTTTCACGTGATAGAATAATACTGCTAAAGCGTGTTTTGCTCGTGCGCTTTTAAATATTTCATTTGACGTGTTCAAGGTTATTAACATCTATCCATATTTCATGTATGTTTGTCTCCTACATCTGTTGAACTAGGAAGCACGAAATATCCTTCACCATAACAGAAAATACGTTAATTATCAAACTTTTAGAAGTAGAGAAAAAATATGTCAAAAGATAAGCCGACAATTCTAGTTTAACTGAGTTCAAAGTACAATTTACCGTGTATTTAAGAGAGGAAATCACGTTATTGTCGATATGAGAAAGTTTCCTGTCTTTAACAAAATTAATTTCGTCATAATTTTGTACATAAATTAAATAACATGGGTATGATTTTTTAAAAATAAACTCGGAATATTCGGTAAAGTATTACGGTACCACATTTGGTGAAACATTTAAATAAACGAAATCCATCATTCTTTGATAGTTCACTTGGTTTCTAATGATTTGTACCTATCCAATTTTATGTTTTACTGTTCCAGAATTACATTCGTTAATTAAACTGACTTAAATTGACGACTTACAAATTATCTACCATCAATATATATAATTTATAGAAAAGTAAGAAATAAGATAGAGATAGTAGCTCAGTTGACATAAGTGAGGGGTAGTGTAAAATTCCAATGTTGATGTATATAATCGGTTACGGTGAGGGGTAGTGTAGAATTATAATGTTGATGTATATAATCGGTTGAAGTGAGGGGTAGTGTAGAATTATAATGTTGATAGATATAATCGGTTGAAGTGAGGGGTAGTGTAGAATTATAATGTTTATAGATATAATCGGTTGAAGTGAGGGGTAGTGTAAGATTCTAATGTTGATATATATAATCGGTTGAAGTGAAGAGTAGTGTAGAATTATAATGTTGATAGATATAATCGGTTAAAGTGAGGGGAAGTGTAGAATTATAATGTTCATATATATAATCGGTTGAAGTGAGGGGTAGTGTAGAATTATAATGTTCATATATATAACTGGTTGAAGTGAGGGGTAGTGTAGAATTATAATGTTGATATATATATAACCGGTTGAAGGGAGGGGTAGTGTAGAATTATAATGTTCATATATATAACTGGTTGAAGTGAGGGGTAGCGTAGAATTCTAATGTTGATGTACATAACCGGTTGAAGTGCGGAGCAGTGTAGAATTATAATGTTGATAGATATAATCGGTTGAAGTGAGGGGTAGTGTAGAATTATAATGTTGATAGATATAACCGGTTGAAATTAGGGGTAGTGTAGAGTTCTAATGTTGACATATATAACCGGTTGAAGTGAGGAGCAGAGTAGAATTATAATGTTGATAGATATAATCGGTTGAAGTGAGGGGTAGTGTAGAATTCTAATGTTCATACATATAACCGGTTGAAGTGAGGGGTGGTGTAGAATTATAATATTGATAGATATAACCGTTTGAAGTGAGGGGTAGTGTAGAGTTCTAATGTTGATATATATAACCGGTTGAAGTTAGGGGTAGTGTAGAATTCTAATGTTGATATATATAACCAGTTGAATTGAGAGGCAGCGTAGAATTATAATGTTTATAGATATAATCGGTTGAAGTTAGGGGTAGTGTAGAATTATAATATTGATAGATATAACTGGTTGAAGTGAGGGGTAGTGTAGAATTCTAATGTTGATATATATAACCGGTTGAAGTGAGGGGCAGTGTAGAATTATAATGTTGATAGATATAATCGGCTGAAGTGAGGGTTAGTGTAGAATTATAATGTTCATATATATAACTGGTTGAAGTGAGGGGTAGTGTAGAATTATAATGTTGATAG
>NW_013670310.1:43533-45001 GCF_000517525.1 Limulus polyphemus
TACACAATGGGCTATCTGTGCTCTGCCCACCACGGGGATCGAAACCCGGTTTATACCGTTTCAAGTCCGCAAACATACCGCTGTGCTACTGGAGGGCATTACCGGTTGAAGTGAGGGGAAATGTAGATTTAAAATAACAGTTGACAATATCAATGGAAGTGAGGAGGCAATGCAGAATTAGTGTTATTAGACATAATCAAAAATATATTTTGATCTGTTGTACAATGCGTACACTCGGTTATTTTATTAATTTCCACAATAATTCATATTATTATTACCTAAAATCTAACAAAATATTTAGATTTTTTATTTTGTGTGGTTGTACCACTATTTCTTCAAAAATACATTTTTGTTTTCTTGAAACGCTAAACAAAATCGGCAAATTATCTATTTTTATGAACATTATCGCTATTGATCTGTTGAAAAACTTGGGATATACAAACACAAAGTGGAATAATTTAACAGAGGTCTTTTAAGCGCGTCTAAATTTCTATAATATGTTACACCAAGTTAAAGTTATATTGTCTCTGATCATATAATCTACGGTATGTTTTACCTCTGTTAGCCCTCTGGTGGATCGGCAGTGATTCAGAATTCTTGTAATGCTAAAAAAGTGGGTTTCGATACCCGCGTTGGGCAGAGCACAGATATCCCACTTTTTCTCTTTGAACTTAATAGGGACTAAAACAATAACATGAAATCGGTGGTAAAGTACAATTATCCATCTGGTGTAGATGGGTCATATGTAACTACTATCCATCTAGAGAAGATGAGTTATATGAAACGATTATCCATCTGGAGAAGATGAGTCATATGAAACAATTATCCATCTAGAGAAGATGAGTCATATGAAAAGATTATCCATCTAGAGAAGATGAGTCATATGAAACGATTATCCATCTGGGGAAGTGAGTCATATGAAACGATTATCCATCTGGTGAAGTGAGTCATATGAAACGATTATCCATGTGGTGAAGAAGAATCATATGAAACGATTATCCATGTGGTGAAGATGAGTCATATGGAACTATTATCCATTTGATGAAGATGAGTCATATGAACTATTATCCATTTGGTGAAGATGAGTCATATGGAACTATTATTCATCTGGTGAAGATGGATCATATGAACCGATTATCTATTTGGTGAAGATGAGTCATATGGAACTATTATCCATCTGGTGAAGATGAGTCATATGAATCGATTATCTATCTGGTGAAGATGAGTCATATAAATTGATTATCCATCTGGTGAAGATGGGTCATATGGCACTATTATCCATCTGGTGAAGATGAGTCATATGGAACTATTATCCATTTGATGAAGATGAGTCATATGGAACTATTATCCATCTGGTGCAGATGAGTGATATGGAACTATTATCCATTTGATGAAGATGAGTCATGTGGAACTATTATCCACCTGGTGCATATGAGTCATATGAATCGATTATCCATCAGGTGAAGAT
>NW_013670310.1:46001-49439 GCF_000517525.1 Limulus polyphemus
CTGGCGAAGATGAGTCATATGAACTATTTTCCATGTGGTGAAGATGAGTCATATGGAACTATTATTCATCTGGTGAAAATGAGTCATATGAACTATTATCCATTTGGTGAAGATGAGTCATATGGAACTATTATCCATCTGGTGAAGATGATTCATATGAAACGATTATCCATCTAGTGAAGATGAGTCATATGAACCGATTATCTATCTGGTGAAGATGAGTCATATGGAACTATTATCCATTAGATGAAGATGAGTCATATGGAACTATTATCCATCAGGTGAAGATGGGTCTTTTTTAGGGGGAGGGGTTTAATCGTTTCTATCTAACACCTAAGCTTCAAGGTTCACTATTAATTTGACAAAAGTAGCTCAAGGCCCGTATACGGTGTATAATAAAACAGCCCGAACTGTGTGAACTACCTTCTCAACGGGAACAATATATACATAATACAGCAATGTTACACACGACAACATTTTATTCCAGTTTATGTCACGTCTGTAAAAGGATAACTGTAGCTGACACGTAGGTGTACAACTCACCAGTCTGATATTCCAACCTGTGAGGAAAATCGGTATTTCATCTGATACTTCTAACAAAAGGCACACAACTAAAGGGATTTGGTTAGTTTAATATATCACAGTACAATTCCTTGCCTTAGCAGATCAACCAAGAAAGGTTAAAACACAGGTGGAATGTTTGTTAATGATAATACTAACCGTATTCACTTTTTTCTGCAGATCTCAAATATTGTACGTATTTTGTAATTCTGTTCTTTTATGCGAAAATATAAAATGTTCTCTGTTTTTGGTGAATAATTTTAATTTAAAACGTAAGACTTCAACGAGCTTTTTATAAGTTTCCTAGCCTACTTGAACTTGTTACTGCGATATTTCTTTTGTTTATGAACATTGTTTGTTTACTTAGGAGGGCTACAGTCCCCGTGCTGGATGAACGCTGACTTAGACTTATCGGTGCTGGAAGACCTAGAGATCCCTATGTTACTTTCCACCCCTGACCCCACCACGGTCTACCCTGGAGCATCCGACATGAACATACAGCCGACTCAAGACTTTTCGTGTATCAAACCCACAATAGATGAGTTTGGTTTACTGGAAGAAACCCCTCCCGACTCTCTGGATGGTCAAGTTTCGGAGATTTATCAAAAGAAGCTATTCACACAAGAACCATATCATTTGGATACCTATGGAAACTTCATAACTCTTCCATCTTCAGCATCTTCTTCTCCATGGAATTCTTCATCGTTGTGTTCTTCTGGTACATCATCTCCATCGCCTTCTGATATACAACCAAATATTCTTTCAATTTCCCAGTTCAGCTATAATCACGGGCCTAAGCCTAACGCTAACGAAATATTAAAAGCTATTCTTCCTCAAGAAACATACAATTACGAAGAATATAACCTGAATGTGAGTGACAGCAGTCAACTACTAGGATGCATCCAGAATCCGTCCATAAATACAGGATCATTCTTCGGATGCCCCGGAATCAATGTTTCTGGAGGAAATATATATCCGGGGACCAATACTTCATCTTCTGTTGTCAACTTCAACCCGCCCTCTATTACTCAACGAAGGCGCGCCAAAAATAAACACAAGCAGCGTGAAGAGATAAATAAAACTACTCTCAATGACAGCGTCAATAAATACCGAAAAAAGCTGCAGAACAAGGAAGCTGCAGTTCGTTATCGAATCAAAAAACGAGAAGAAGCACAGTGGATGCAAGACGAAGAAAATGTGTTAATAAGGAAGAACATTGTGCTTAAGGACAAGGTACAGAAACTAGAGAACGAGATATCTTATTTAAAGAGTCTTACAAAGGAAATCGTGAGAGTAAAGGGTGTGCTTCTCGAACCTCGAGACCATCCTTCATGCTCTTAAGCATCTCGAACGTAACTTGAATAAACTTCCACAGCTTTTAAAGTGACTTGTTTGCCGATTCATCATAGAAGTCATGTGTTCGTTAGCACTGTAATGTGCTCCTAAAAGATAAATAATATAAAAAAGGCACTGCACGTGTACTGATTATTCCATTTAAAAGTGTGCCTTGCTTAGATTGTATTGGTCGTTTTGACTACATTGATATGAAAATATAAATGTTAGAACATTTACATCCTTAAAAATGTCAATTAGCTCTCACTTTGGATCCCTAGAAACTTTAAACAAAGCCTGCATTCGTAGCCACGAAAAATTATGCATATTGGCTAAATACTTTGTTCCTCCTTGCTAAATCTTCGTGTGTTTTTTGTTGTTGTTTTTATTATTAATCTTGGACATCAAAATATCAGTTGAGAAAAACAGTTGTGGAACAAGAAGTTATTGTTTCGTGTGTAGTGAATAAAACCTGTCAGAGTTATGAAACAAGGAAAAGTTATTGTCATGTATAGTGTATGAAACCTGTGTTACAGTTGTGGAACAAGGAAAAGTTATTGTGTCATGTGTAGTGTATTAAACCTATGTTACAGTTGTGTAACAAGGAAACGTTACTCTGTCATGTGTAGTGTAGGTAATTTGTGTTACAGTTGTGGAACAGGGAAAAGTTAGTGTCTTGTGTAGTGTATGCAATTTGTGTCACAGTTGTGGAACAAGGAAATGTTATTGTGGCATGTGTAGTGTATACAATTTGTGTTACAGTTGTGGAACAAGGAAATGTTATTGTGTCATGTGTAGTGTATTAAACCTGTGTTACAGTTGTGGAACAAGGAAACGTTACTGTGTCATGTGTAGTGTAGGCAATTTGTGTTACAGTTATGGAACAAGGAAATGTTATTGTGTCATGTGTAGTGTATTAAACCTGTGTTGCAGTTGTGGAACAAAGAAAAGTTATTGTGTCATGTGTAGTGTATGAAACCTGTGTTAAAGTTGTGGAACAGGGAAACGTTAGTGTCATGTGTAGTGTATGCAATTTGTGTCACAGTTGTGGAACAGGGAAAAGTTACTGTGTCATGTGTAGTGTATGCAATTTGTGTCACAGTTGTGGAACAAGGAAAAGTTATTGTGTATGAAGCCTGTGTTACAGTTGTGGAATAAGGAAATATTATTGTCATGTGTAGTGTATGAAGCCTGTGTTACAGTTGTGGAACAAGGAAACGTTACTGTGCCATGTGTAGTGTATAAAGCCTGTGTCATTGATGTGTTGTCGTATAAACTACTAAACAGGTCTTATTCCAAGCATTACAGTTTTTCCAGATAACGGTACTATTATATATATATTTTTTCAGATAACAGTATTATTATATATGTATTAAATATTTTTCTAGAAAAAGCTACTATTATATATATATATATTTCTAGATAACGGTACTACTATATCTGTATTATATATTTTTCCAGATAACGGTATTATATTATATATATGTATATTTCCAGATAACGGTACTATTATATATATATATATATTTCCAGATAACGGTACTA
>NW_013670310.1:50439-52068 GCF_000517525.1 Limulus polyphemus
ACAATAATTAAACTACTCACTCTAATTATCTGTTTAATCATACCACAGTGTTACAATAATTAAAATACTCACTTTATCTGTCTGCTTAATTCCATCACAGTGTTACAATAACTAAACTTCTCACTCTAACTATCTGTTTCATTTCATCACAGTGTTACAATAATTAAACTACTCACTTTATCTGTCTGCTTAATTCCATCACAGTGTTACAATAATTAAACTACTCACTCTAATTATCTGTTTGATCATACCACAGTGTCACAATATTTAAACTACTCATTCTAACTGTCTGCTTAATTCCATCACAGTATTTCAATAATTAAACTTCTCGCTCTAATTATCTGTTTAATTCCATCAAAATGTTACAAAAATTAAACTACTCACTCTAACGGTGTGTTTGATTCCATGAGTGTGTTACAATAAATAAACTACTCACTCTGTCTGTTTGATTCCATCGCAGTGTTACAATAAATAAACTACTCACTCTAATTGTCTGTTTAATTCCATCACTGTATTTTAATACTTAATCTATTCACTCTAACTGTCTGTTTACTTCCAACACAGTGTTACAATCATTAAACTATTCGTTCTAACTGTCTCTTTAATTCCATCACAGTGTTGCAATAATTAAACTACTCGCTCTAACTGTCCGTTTAATTCCATCACAGTGTTAAAATAATTAAACTACTCACTCTAACGGTCTGTTTATTTCCATTACAGTATTACAATAATTAAATTACTCACTCTGTCAGTTTGATTCCATCACAGAGTTATAAAAATTAAACTACTCACTTTATCTGTCTCCTTAATTCAATCACAGTGTTACCATAATTAAACTACTCACGTTAATGGTCTGTTTAATTCCACCACATTGTTACAATAGTTAAACTACTCACTTTAGCTGTCTGCTTAATTCCATCACAGTGTAACAATAATTAAACTACTCGCTCTAACTGTCTGTTTAATTCCATCACAGTGTTACAATAATTAAACTACTCACTCTGACTGTTTAATTCAATCACAGTGTTACAATAATTAAACTACTCACTCTGACTGTTTAATTCCACCACAGTGTTAAAATAATTAAACAACTCACTCTGTCTGTTTAATTCCATCACAGTGTTACAGTAATTATACTACTCACGCTAACTGTCTGTTTCATTTCATCAAAGTGTTTTAATAATTAAATTACTCAATCTAACTGTTTAATTCTATCAAAGTGTGTCAATATTTAAGATACTCATTCAAACTGTTTAATTCCATCACAGTGTTACAATAATTAAACTTCTCACTCCAACTATCTGTTTCATTTCATCAAAGTGTTACAATGATTAAACTACTCACTCTGTCAGTTTGATTCCATCACAGTGTTACAATACTTAAACTACTCACTTTATCTGTCTCCTTAATTCCATCACAGCGTTACAATAACTAAACTACTCACTCTAACGGTCTGTTTAATTCCATTACAGTGTTACAATAATTAAATTACTCATTCTGCCTGTTTAATTCCATCAGAGTATTTCAATAATTAAACTTTTCACTCTACATGTCTGTTTAATTCGATCACAGAGTTTCAATAATTATATATTCACTCTAAATGTCTGTTTAATTCCATTACATTATTAT
>NW_013670310.1:53068-54709 GCF_000517525.1 Limulus polyphemus
TATATATATTTCCAGATAAACGGTACTATGTTATATTATTGTACATGTTATGATATACTTATATTATATAGTAGTAGTATGTCATATTATTACACTCAGAAAATCTGTTTATTCTGATAAAAAATATATTTTATTTCTGAAAAATCTAATGCTTTTTCTAGTACTGACCCTTAGAGTATTACCAGAGTATGTTAAACCATACAACAGTTACTACGTTAAACCATAAAACAGTTAATAATACCAGAGTACGTTAAACCATACAACAGCTAATACGTTAAATCATACAACAGTTAGTACACTAAACCATACAACAGTTAATACACTACCAGAGACAAACACAGCTTTTATAGCGTAAACAAGTGATTAAACTTGTATTTTAATCACATTTACTTTAAATACATTAATAGTTTGTTTAGAAACTCGTTAAACTGTTTTATTTACTTTAAATACATTAATAGTTTGTTTGTAAACTCGTTAAACGTTCTCGCAAAATCCATAATTGCCTTCTTTTTTTAATTCTATAGCAATCTTTTAACAATTCAATTATTCATTCCCACTGTCTGTTTAATTTCTCCCAATGTTTCAACAATTAAACTATTCATTCTAACTGTTTGTTTAATTTCGTGAAAATGTTACAATAATTAAACTACTTCCTCTAACTGTTTGTTTAATTTCATGGCAATGTTACAATAATTAAACTATTAATTCTAACTGTCTCTTTAATTTCTTGATAATGTTAAAATAATAAAACTACTTCATCCTAACTACCTGTTTAACTCCATGACAATGATACAATAATTAAACAATTCATTCTAACCGTCTGTTTAATTTCATGATATAGTTATATAACTAAACTACTCACTCTAACTGTCTGTTTAATTCCATCACAATGTTTCAATAATTAAACTATTCATTCTAACCGTCTGTTTAATTTCATGATAATGTTACAATGATTAAACTACTTCCTCTAACTACCTGTTTAATTCCATCACAGTGTTTCAATAATAAAACTACTCACTCTAACTGTCTGTTTAATTCAATCACAGTGTTAAAATAATTAAACAACTCACTCTAACTGTCTGTTTAATCCCATCACAGTGTTTCAATAATTAAACTACTCACTCTGTTTGTTTAATTTCATTACAGTGTTTCAATAATTAAACTATTCACTCTAACTATTTGTTTAATTCCATCATAGTGTTATAATACTTAAACTACTCACTCTGTCTGTTTAATACCATCACAGCGTTTCAATAATTAAACTACTCACTCTAACTGTCTGATTAATTCCATCACAGTGTGACAATAACTAAAATACCCACTATGTCTGTTTAATTCCATCACTGTGTTTCAATAATTAAACTACTCACTCTAACTGTCTGTTTAATTCCATCACAGTGTTTCAATAATTAAATTACTCACTCTATATGTTTAATTCCATCACAGTGTTTCAATAATTAAATTACACACTCTATATGTTTAATTCCATCACAGCGTTTCAGTAATTAAACTACTCACTCTAACTGTCTGTTTAATTCCAACACAGTGTTGCAATCATTAAACTATTCGCTCTAACTGTCCGTTTAATTCCATCACAGTGTTTCAATAATTAAATTACACACTCTATATGTTTAATTCCAT
>NW_013670310.1:55587-57378 GCF_000517525.1 Limulus polyphemus
GTGTTATAATAATTAAACTACTCTAACTGTCTGTATAATTCCATCATAGTGTTATAATAATTAAACTACTCTAACTATCTGAATAATTTTATCACAGTGTGACAATAATTAAACTACTTACTCTTTCTGTTTAATTCCATCACAGTGTTTCACTAATTAAACTATTCACTTTAACTGTCTGTTTAATTCCAACACAGTGTTACAATCATTAAACTATTCGCTCTAACTGTCCGTTTAATTCCATCACAGTGTTAAAATTATTAAACTACTCGCTCTGACTGTCTGTTTAATACCATCACAGTGTTTAAAAAATTAAACTACTCACTCTGTGTGTTTAATTGCATCACAGTGTCACAATATTTAAACTACTCACTCCTACTGTCTGTTCAATTCCATCACAGTGTTTCAGTAATTAAACTACTCACTCTAACTGTCTGTTTAATTCCATCACAGTGTTTCAATAATTAAACTACTCACTCTCTGTCTGTTTAATTCCATCACAGTGTTACAATAATTAAACTTCTCACTCTGACTGTTTAATTCCACCACAGTGTTAAAATAATTAAACAACTCACTCTGTCTGTCTCTTTAATTCCATCACAGTGTTACAGTAATTAAACTACTTAATCTAAAGGTTTAATTCCATCATAGTGTTTCAATAATTATACTACTCACTCTTATTGTCTGTTTAATTCCATCACAGTGTTTCAATAATTAAACTACTCACTCTTTCTGTTTAATTCCATTACAGTGTTTCAATAATTAAACTATTCACTCTAACTGTTTGTTTAATTCCATCACAGTTTTCAATAATTAAACAACTCATTCTGTCTGTTTAATTCCACCACAATGTTTCAGTAATTAAACTAATCACTCTAACTGTTTGTTTAATTCCATCACAGTTTTCAATAATTAAACAACTCACTCACTCTGTTTAATTCCATCACAGTGTTACAGTAATTATACTACTCACGCTAACTGTCTGATTAATTTCATCAAAGTGTTTCAATAATTAAACTACTCAATCTAAAGGTTTAACTACAGAGTGAGTAGTTTAATTATTGACACACTGTGATGGAATTAAACAGACAGAGTGAGTAGTTTAATTATTGAAACACTGTGATGGAATTAAACATACCTGTTTAATTCCATCACAGTGTGACAATAATTAAACTTCTCACTCTAGCTATCTGTTTAAATCCATCACAATGTTACAATAATTAAACTACTCATTCTTGTCGTTTAATTACACCACAGTGTTACAATAATTAAACTTGTCACTCGAACTGTCTGTTTAACTCCATCACAGTGTTTCAATAATTAAACTACTCACTCTGTTTGTTTAATTCCCTCACAATGTTTCAATACGTAATCTATTCACTCTAACTGTGTGTTTAATTACAAAACAGTGTTTCAATAATTAAAGTATTCACTCTAACTGTCTGTTTAATTCCATCACATTGTTTCAATACTTAATCTTTTCACTCTAACTGTCTGTTTAATTCCATCACAGTGTTTCAATACTTAAACTATTCTCTCTAACTGTCTGTTTAATTCCATTACAGTGTTAAACAAATTAAACTATTCACTCTAACTGTCTGTTTAATTCCATCACAGTCTGACAATAATTAAACTACTCACTCTCTCTGTTTAATTCCATCACAGTGTTTCAATACTTAATCTATTCACTCTAACTGTCTGTTTAATTCCATCACAGTATTTCAATAATTAAACTTCTCACTCTAATTGTCTGTTTAATTCCACCACAGTGTTACAATAATTAAACTACTC
>NW_013670310.1:58378-65377 GCF_000517525.1 Limulus polyphemus
CTATTCACTCTAACTGTCTGTTTAATTCCATCACAGTCTGACAATAATTAAACTACTCACTCTCTCTCTGTTTAATTCCAACACAGTGTTTCAATACTTAATCTATTCACTCTAACTGTCTGTTTAATTCCATCACAGTATTTCAATAATTAAACTTCTCACACTAATTGTCTGTTTAATTCCATCACAGTGTTTCAATAATTAAACTTCTCACTCTAATTGTCTGTTTAATTCCACCACAGTGTTACAATAATTAAACTACTCTCTCTGTGTGTTTAATTCCATCACAGTGTTTCAATACTTAATCTATTCACTCAGTCTTTTTAATTCCATCACAGTGTTTCAATACTTAATCTATTCACTCAGTCTGTTTAATTCCATCACATTGTTTCAATACGTAATCTATTCACTCTAACTGTCTGTTTAATTCCAACACAGTGTTTCAGTCATTAAACTATTCGCTCTAACTGTCCGTTTATTTCCATCACAGTGTTACAATCATTAAACTATTCGCTCTAACTGTCCGTTTATTTCCACCACAGTGTAACAATAATTAAATTTCTCACTCTGTCTGTTTAATTCCATCAGAGTATTTCAATAAGTAACCTACTAATTCTGTCTGTTTAATTCAACAACAGTGTTACAATAATTAAACTACTCATTATGTCTGTTTAATTCCACCACAGTGTTACAATAATTAAATTTCTCACTCTAATTGTCAGTTTGGAATTAAACAGAGAGTTAGAGTGAGTAGTTTAATTATTGAAACACTGTGATGGAATTAAACAGACAGAATGAGTAGGTTAATTATTCAAATACTCTGATGGAATTAAACAGACAGAGTGTGTAATTTAATTATTGTAACACTGTAATGGAATTATCACAGTGTTTCAATAATTATATTTCTCACTCTGTCTGTTTAATTCCATCACAGTTTGAAGGTGAGAGAAATGTAAAATAGTTTTGCTTCATTTTATTGTTTAAAATTACATGGTTTGTTTAGATATCTCAATCAGATAAGGTCCATGAAATACAGCGTGAAATATGTATAGCTTAAGTTACATATTATCGCAGTCTTGTTTGGTGTTTGGACGACGCCCCAAAGGGGCATTCCTATTCATTCTAGAGATATTTAACCGTTCGGACCTAAACTAGTTTGACAAGTTCAGACACATTATTTACGGAAAAACGTTTTAGGTAACCCATTTGTGCCACTAGATAAACTGATATTAAGTTCACATGCTTAACATCCGAAAAAATGTTTGTTTGTTTGTAGTTTACCACAAATCTACACAACGGGCTATATGTGTCTTGCTCACCACAGGTGAGAGCTCTAGGGCTCTAGCATTATAAGCTCGTATGGGAGGGGGGGGGGGGGTTGGGAGCATAGGCGCAATATACTTTAAACTAGCTTGAGTACCCTTCCGTTGCGGGCGAAATAAAAACTCGTTTGTAACATAGGATAAGAAAATAGAAGCACAATTTCCTAACAAAATAAACATTAAAAATGCAATAAAAATACATAAAGGTACCAGTACTGTAATGAAAGACATAAAGTTTACAAGAATTCCATCAATATGAAATTAGGTGGGCGTCCAATCCTCCCTCATGACCTTCCTCATGTCATCCTGTATTACTGTGTTAAGTTGTGGTGATTTGGTAGTTTTTTTTTTTTCCGACATTAGATATAAAATTAGATGGAGGGTCCAAACCTCCTCTCGCTCATGACCTCCCGCATATCACCCTGTATCACTGTGTCAAGTATGGTGCTGATTAATCAAGAAAATGTATAAGGAACAGATGGCTGGAAAGTGCGAACAAACAGACACAAACCTAGCTTGATATATTGCATGAAATAACATATTATACATAAGCTGACGAAACATTGGTAAACTTTATACACAACATATTTTTTTCGGACAAGTAGTGATACACTTTTCAAACACTTTTTTTAAGTTCTATCTATATATATATCTTAATCAATGTTATGATTAATATCTAAGAAACATGTATACATAGAATTTTTCAAACCTAGTTTTTTCTCTTTCGGACTCTTTAAATAAATAAAAAATTCAAAATCTCTTTTTAACGACAAATACTGCTTTCTTTTACAAGCATGTTTTATATCACAAGAATGTCTTTAAGAATTTTTTTACAATAAGCATACGTAATAAGTTGGACATTTTAGTTTTACGAACTACGGTACGAGAGGAGAGTACAATGGACAGTAGTCTCAATGTCCGAAGTTAAATCAAGGTCAAACTGCTAAACTTTTATGGCTTAATACATCTTCCTTTGTATTATTGTACTTACTTTGCACGTGCTAATGTAACATTCAACAGGGGCGGATCCAGGATTTTCTTAAGAGGGATGGGTCCAAAATTTGTTAATTTATAACTGCGGGAGAGGGAACAGTGTCATATTTGACATATATATCAATAATGCAGGTATCCCACGGGGACACATTGTGAGCTAGTCTTTGACTCTCCCCTTGCCTACATTTCTATAGATTTTTAAAAGAAAAAATGGGTCCAGAGGGTCTGAACCCTTCTCTAAATCTGCCACTGTTCAAACTAGTTAACGTACTGAAGTTGTACGTATTGGTGCGGGTGAATGCAAACAACAAGGATAGAAACTCAGCCTTAGCGGACTGATAAACACCACAGACGTTATTTCTTGTGAGTATGAACATTTTAAATGGGTGCATGACATTGAAGAGCAAGTTATCCAACACCCCAGAAAATATTTCTTGTGACCAGTATGAACATTTCCAATACGTGCATGTCTTTGAAAATCAAGTTGTCATTGTTAATCACGTTACACAAACTAAATCCTGAACACTTTATGTTTGCGCTGTTTCAAGTAACTGAAACTTCCAGTTAGGAGAGTAGTTTGGAAATGTCATCTGTATAGTTTAAACTTAAAGTTTTGTTTGTTTGTTTGATGTTTGTTTGTTTGAAGTTAAGCACAAAGCTACACAATGGGCTATCTGTGCTCTGCTCACCACGGGTGTCGAAACCCGGTTTCTAGCGTTGTAAGTCCGCAGACATCCCGCTGTGCTACTGGGAGCAAATGAAAGTGAAATCGTTCACTAATCCAACAGCTCCAGGCTATAAAGTCTAGGATCAAAGTTTTCCCAGGAAGCATATGTTTTTGTACAGTACCTGATGCAAAAACTCTCGAGTTATGTAGGAGTTGACTGAGGTCACAATCTCGAATGCCAAATATAACATAAATTAACAAATTAATAACACCTTTTGGACAACAATAAACTCTATTCTACCATCATACCTAGTGGTTTGGAAGAGGCAGCTAGTTGAAATCTTTTTTAAGGTTGTTTCTATGTTAGAAGACCTGTAGGTGAAGCCATGATTACAGGTTTGCATGTTATAAAACCTGTAGGTGAAGCCATGATTACAGGTTTATATGTTAGAGGACCTGTAGGTGAAGCCATGATTACAGGTTTGCATTCTTCTAGCATATAAACCTGTAATCATGGCTTCACCTACAGGTTCTATAACCGAATACTTGAATCTAGATTTTCAACACCCAGTTCATTAACAAGTAGGAAAGATTCAACTTTTAAACCACCTTTTGTCTTCACCAACAGGTCTTCTAACATATAAACCCGTAATCATGGCTTCACCTACAAGTCTTCTAATATATAAACCCGTAATCATGGCTTCACCTACAAGTCTTCTAACATATAAACCCGTAATCACGGCTTCACCTACAGGTCACAGTTATGGAGACATCAGCTAGGCCGCGTATTTGATTTTACCCATCATGCCCCAAGTTGGACAAACAACGCGGCCTGGGTAACTAATGAATGAATTTGTTACGTGACTCAACGGGTTCTCCGTTTGGAGCATCAGCAAGCCAAGAAAATATTTCCATATAATTCCTTTCCTTGAGGATTTGAACACAAATATCTATAGTTGTATGATCTCTTGGAAAACTGATCACTCAACTAGTACGGGTCTCTGACTTTAATTCATTTTCTACTACCTCTAGTACACGTAAAATACTAAGATGTCTGAATTGACAGTGTATATGATAACTAAAGTAAAGTTTGACATCCAGAACTTACTGTTCACGTGATATATTTAATGAAGTCTTTGTCTGCAAACTGCGAACATGAAGATCTTTTTAACACCAGAAATGACAGCTTGGTTTTTACAAATTCTGCAAAAGAAAAAAATATGAAGCTTTGAAACACAAATTTGAAACAAATAACTCAACCCTAGGTCCCTTCAAGAGACCCACATGTTACTCGACCATTTTTAACAACCTACAAACGTAGGACACCTGATAAGTGATAGAGTTACAAACTGTTTATTGATCATTGGATTACTTTTTAAGTATATTTTATTAATATATAAGAAGGCTTACACTCATAGGTGTCTAGTTTATGTGTATACTTCAATACAGGTATACTGTACTCTGAAACCGTCTATGATAACGTGGGTATACTGACAAATAATATAAATTTAATACAGCATCAGTGTTACATCGCTTCAGGAATGATACCTGTGTTAGCTATGGAGGCCATGATAACACTAGCATGTATTTCGAATTAGATCTATATATGCGATATTTAGTAGAATAACCCAGTACGTATCACCCTTTATACAGAAAATGTATATACATATATATATTAGTCTGCCTGCAAGTATTACAGACACGTTAAATAAAACACTAAATTGGGTTGGAAGTGTTATGTCCAAAAATTGTAAATTTTACTTTTGTGTGCCTATTAGTTGACCTCATTTCCGGCAATGCCATTCATTACACAGTTTTATAATGTGCAATATGGAGACCTTCATTTAAACCCCATGTTGTACCGCCAGTGGCAGAAACTAAAACAAAATAGAGGCCTTTTTAGGGTCCCGCTTCTCTTTTAACAGCCGCTGGTCATCCTTGACGAGTCCTTGCATAAACCTGTTCATATAAAATGTACCCAGTAGTTTAACTGTACCAATACATTCGGGACTGTAACAACAGGAGTGGCATTCAGTTCATGTTACGTAAGTGACCGTCGCGTCTGTTAGTAATGTATATGGAGATAAATTTAAATATTTGTAGAAGTTTCTTAGAATCTAGAAATAGCACAACAGTTGGTGTGTCGTTAAAAAGTTTTTGTTTATATATTTTATTTTACCATGCCATCACTCTTCACACTAACTCTCACAGCTACTAATAGAACATGGTGTTGAGTCTGAAAACCTCCTTTAGATCTTGAATAATGGAATATATAGTCTGAAACATTCTTTAGGCCTTGAAAGCTCGTAATGGAATATATATAGTATGAAAATATTCTTTAGATCTTGAATAATGGAATATATGATCTGAAACGTTCTTTAGACTTTGATAGCTCGTAAAAAATATATAGTCTGAAACGTTCTTTACACCTTGATAGCTCCTAATGAAAGTTATAGTCTGAAAATGTTCTCCAGGCCTTGATAGCTTATAAAGGAATATAGAGTCTCAAAATCTTGTTTAGACCTTTATAGCTCATAATGTAATATAGAGTCTCAAACATTCTTTATACCTTGAAAGCTCTTAAAGTAATATAGTCTGAAAATCTTCTTCAGACCTCTACAGTTAGTAATGGAATATATAGTATGAAAATATTCTTTAGACCTTCGTAGCTCGTAATGGAATATAGTGTCTGAAAACCATTTTAGACCTTGATAGCTCTTAATGGTATATAGAGTCTGAAAACCTTTTTCGACCTTCACAACTCGTAATGGAATATAGAATCTGTAAACATTCTTTAGACCTTGATAACTCGTAATGGAATATATAGTATGAAAATATTCTTTAGACTTTCGTAGCTCGTAATAGAATATAGTGTCTGAAAACAGTCTTTAGACCTTGACAGCTCGAAAAGGAATATAGAGTCTGTAAACATTCTGTTGCGTATCTGCTTGTTTGTTAATTTCCCGTAGAAATGGTTTCCGAGAAACTTCAGCGACACAAGTTCTTTCTTGACTAAAATTAGTTTATTCTTTCTTAATACAAACTTTGTAATACACTTAACAGCTTTTATAACACACGCTATAAATCACAGTGATTCACACACTTTACTACTGTTCACTTGACTCAATTATCTATCTCTTCAATCTATCTGAACCACTGGTTTTTCTCGCCAGGCTTATTTATTAATAAAGAGAGCAGCTCGATCAGACTAGAGTTGCCGGGCAATTCATGATCCTTCGAGAAACTCCAGCGCTTCTAGATAGTCATTACGTGTTACCAGGGTCACGTGACTTCCGCTGTCGTAACAATTCTTTAGAACTTGAGAGCTCGAAAAGGAATATAGTGTGAAAACAACTTTCTTTAGAATTAATTCAAGCATCTGCATGATCGTAATAAATTAATGAGATTTATTTCATTAATCTTTAGAATATCTATGTTTCTACTTCTTGGTGCTCATTAGTGACGTACAGCAAAACTTTTATAGTGATGGAGCTCTGCCAAAAGTTTTCAGACGTGTGACGTCACCATCAAGGTAAATCTCTAATATTCGAAATGTACTTACTATTTTTGCACATTTGTATTACCTAAAGAAAATATATGCAGCAATGAATATTTACGACTACTTACATCAGTACCACACTGAATACATACATAGTAACGATGTAAAACATTGTACCCAATAGTTCTTTGTCACAGGGCTTAGACTAAACACCTTCTCCGAAGCAGGGCGCAAAACACTTGCTTTTCGAAAATCAATTATTGGCTTCAAATCGTGGTCTTTCTCTTGTTCTGCTTTAGTATCTATATTTGGTTCCACTTCACCATAATCAACTCCTTCAGTCACTTTGAGATCAGCTTGATGGCACCTGGTTAGTTCAATCTCTCTTTTAACACTTACCGGAATTTGGCCTTTGTTGTTCCCAAACGTCATTATATCGAAGTTAACTACACACTTCCTCGGTAGTAAATAGTCCATTCCTAATATGCATTGGTCTTCGGTGTCAGCCAAGTATACTT
>NW_013670310.1:65693-67035 GCF_000517525.1 Limulus polyphemus
TGCTGTATCATCTCCCCTGTGTAGAAGTTTCCAGCATAGAGCTCTCTTGTGCCCAGGTTTGTTACAGTGCCAGCAAAGTCCCTCAAACCTCTCTGAAAGCTGACCTTTTCTGCCCTTGAATCCAGATGACTGTACCAGCCTCGGTACCTCTGTGCTGGACTTAACGTAGGATTCAAATTCGAGAGCTCTGGCCATTGCATCCTGCATGGTAGAGGGGTGTGCTTGCTTCACTTGTATCTTAAGTTGTGGACTGTCCAAGGCATCTACGAACTGATCCCTCAGCAACAACTTGAGGAGATTGGGTGGTGCAGTTGGGTAGGCCTTGTGTGCCATACTTTCCAAGTCCTGTGCCAGCTCTTGCAGGTTCTCCACTTAAGCACGGACTCTCGTCCTAAACCTAGCCCTGTAGACTTCAGACTGATTTTGGGTTCCGTACCTGGGTTTCCGTGCCAATACCAGAGCTCTATAGTTGTGTCTGTCGTATGCTGACAACTGTCCAAGTATTTCCAGTGGTTGTCCCTTCAAGCTCGTTGCCAGATATACTGCTTTCTGCTCCTCTGTTCATCCATTCATTTCTGCCAGTAGCTCAAATTGTGCTCTATATGCTTCTCAAGGTGCCTTCCCATCGAATTCCTGTGGCTTCCTTCGAACTGAATCACCCCTATTTCTGACATTCATACCTGGGATGTGACTGCAAACAGGACTGAAGATGTCTGCATTAGGGTTTAGCTGCGGCGTCTGGAAGGGGCTTGCCATTGTCTGGGGCTGATCAAGTCGATGGTCAATGTATCCTCCTTGTGTAAAAGACAATGAATTACCCTTTAATGTATCTAATTCGCTTTTAAATTTACTAATGTTTTCCATTTGTACTTCTTGCCACTGTTTTTGACTTTCCTGTAGTTGCTGCTGACTTTCTTGCAACTGTTGGAGAATTTCTTCCTGTTTCCTTTCTTGTTCCAGTTGCCACTGATGTAACCTCTCTTTTTGTTTCTTTTCTAGTTCTTCTTGTTTCTTTTCTTTTTTCCTCCAACAACTGCTGTAATCTCTCTTGTTTATTGTGCTGTTCGAGCTGCCATTGTTGCAGGTTTTCTTGCAACTGCTGTAATTTCTCTTCTTGTTTATTTTCTTTCTCCTCCAACCACTGCTGTAGTCTCTCTTCTTATTTCTTTTCTCGTTCTTCTTGTTTCTTTTCTTTTTCCTCCAACAACTGCTGTAATCTCTCTTGTTTATTTTGCTGTTCGAGCAGCCATTGTTGTAGGTTTTCTTGCCACTGCTGTAATCTTTCTTCTTGTTTCTTTTATTGTTCCTCCAACAACTGCTGTAATTTCTCTTGTTTATTGTG